>NC_056746.1:819993774-820278774 GCF_019279795.1 Protopterus annectens
AACATTAATTGGTAGTGGTACTATTCTCACTGTAGACAAGTTGGTGTGTGCGGATGTTAGGCAGACCATTTTACACCAGCCCATGGGATCTTAGGATCATTGGAATTTACTAGGCTAATGGCCCTAGGGCCCTTACAATTCTAGCCAAGTTCTTACCCTTATTTACACGATCATCATCCATTGCCCCTGTCCAAGAGGGGCACAGGCAGAACCCCTGTGGTGAAATTATGGTTACCCATCCAATCGTACAAATTGCATCTGAAGAGGGTCAATGAATTGTTCTGTTTGACATTAAGTGGGAGTTTGTTCCAAAGGTTTGTTAACCTCTGGTAGACATATGTCTCCCTCTAGCATGTTTAATTGATGTTGCATGTCAGGTTAAGGTCCTCACAGTGAGTAATCAGTGTACCGTTTGACTTATGGATATGCAGGATTTCCAATAAAGCAGGATCAGGGATTGCCTTGCATGCAAGGCAGGGATCACCTCGGAGTAGTCTGTATAGCACAGACTAAAGTGACTAATTTCAGATGATTCACATAGGACAGATGATGAAGACTCGACTTTCCCTTGTAAGGAATCTTTGTGGTCTCTGCAGTTGCCACTGGTGCTTGGAAACATACATACAAAATGGCCATTGCACTCAAATATTGTCCCGATGAGGGAAGAACCCATAGAGCTTATAACTACTTTATATTCAGGTGACAGTGCTCTCAGTTCTGACATGAGCAAGATATAATACCCTTCTTACCACTGTGGAGACATGGTGATCTAAGATAAGGTAGGTGTAAACATGTGTGCCTAGGTTTCTCAGCCATGAGTATATACTTAAGGTATTGCTATTGATGTGCTACTTAACAGGAACATTGCTGGTACTGAATGGAGTGATACCACATATATTCACATGGAGTTTAAGTCCATAATTGTGGCAACAATAATTTGGTCATATATGACTCTTTTGTAGAATGTTGACATAGTTTGGAGAGTCTATGACAGCTCACAGTTTGCAGGCATCAGCAAACATTGTCAGCCACATGTGTTAGCTTTATGTTTGTACATTGGATAAATGGATTCCAAACATTAAAGGACACAGGACTGAACCCTGTAGAAAACCACTGGTTACAGCTCTGCTATTGGAGGTGGATACCCCCTATTCTGACTATATGAATGTTATCAGTGAGCCAGTTAGTGACCCCTCTAATGATATTACTGTTGATGGATAGCTGGGTGGGTTGTAAATGATGCCTGAGTGGGGGATAATGTCAAATGGCTGGCTAAGTATAGGTAGTTGTATGCACAGATGTCCCCTCATCCAGGTCATTGGTGACTACCTAGTAGATGTCCACCAGGTTTAACAGGCATGATCTCTCTTTCACAGATCCAAACAGTGTAGGATCAAGTGTGTTTTGATTACCTATACCTTTGTTGATAAGGTCCATTATTATTTGCCTCATGGCCTTACAGATATGTCTAGTCAGGCTAATAGGTTTATAGTTCCCATGGTCAGTGGATGCATGGAATGCAGCCAGTAGTTACACTATAATTGCAAAGAGTTTCCAATGGTGTTAGTAATCCATGTTTGATACTATGTAGGACGCAACCTGGGATGTTAGCAGGTGCAATAGATGCTGTGTTTGTCACCTTTCAGAGGCCATTTACTACCTGCTCTTTAGAGATGCAAGGTATGGGACAGGTTGTAGGGATGTCATGGTGTACTCATAGTGGGGACAGGGGGTGAAGTTGTCACTGAACCTGTGAGCCAAAAACTATGTCTGCAGGCTTATTACATGTGGTATCATTAAGTATGAGTTTGGCAACAATGTGGGCCTTTCCTTTTACATTACAATGACTTGTGGTTGTTCTTTGTGGAGGAGGGTAATGTTGTCCCATATGTTGTTTAGCAGGACTTCACAACAACACTTATTTGCTTGTTTAAGCTGAGGAGAGAGTGCTTCCATTTTAGGGTTCCTGCCTCTCTCCTAGTGTGAGACACCAATGTCTACCTGTTATTGTAAAGCCTGCTAATGGAAGTTGTCCACCAGGCAGGTTTGCTGTGCCATGAGGAGCTTGTTTTGCTCCTGTCAGCTACAGGTGAGTCAATGAAGTTGTACAGGTTCTTGTATAAAGCAATGGTGTAGAGGTCGGCATAGTTGCCTGTTCCATCTGATGGGGGTGGTGCAGTCAAGCTATTTATACCATCCTATAGGAGGTTATAATCTGCTTTGTTGAACTTTATTACTTTATCTGCTGCAAGGGGGGTATCAGGTGTGATACTTTGAATTAGGCCAATTTATGGTCAGATCTCACCAAGAAGGACCTCACAGTGAAGGTTCTACAGTGGTCACCAATATTGGTAAGCACCCAATCCAGTACATTGGCTCCCCTTGAGTGGATGTCAACCCACTGGTCCAGGGCATTGTAGTTAAGGAAGTCAACTAAACTCTGGGCAAGTGAGTCTGAGCACGAGTAATTTGCCCAGTTGGTGGGTAGTTAAAGTCAACCAAAACCATCTTGTTTTGATGTTTCTTGATAAACCCCATAGATCCATACAAGTGCAGTAGGTGTCCTGATTCATGGAGTTGCTCCTGTAGCTGGCAATGGCTTGATTAGGTGCCCTAGAAGCAGTCAATGGGACCTGCAGTTTCTCCAGGGAATCATCCTGTCTAACCAATGTGGATGTGTATCTATCCTTAATGAATATGTATACACCACCTCTATTACTTTGCATGCCTTAGGTTTGAGGTCTGAAATTGTGGAAGGAGGTGTAGCCTGGTATGGGTGTGGTGCTCTCCACAGCCTTGACCCAGGTATTTGTGACTGCACAAATGTCTGCATCTTCCAAGGTGGGGACAGCTTTCAGTGAGTGGAGTTTAGTGGTGACATTCATAGAGTTTAGCAGCATAACCATGATGTTTTTGAGATGGCATTTTCTTATTGGAAACATTTCCGTTAAGACACCACCTAAAAGGTGCACTATGGGGGTGGCAACAGCCTTGGCCAGTAGCCAAAATCCCAGGGGTGACAGAAGAAGACCATCTCCGCTAAAGCATTGAGGTCTGTTGAGCAGGTCATCCCAGGCTGATGGATAGTGAAGCCCCTTACAATGACACCACACACTATGGCAATTATTAAAGTCAATCATTTTCCATCTGTATTGAGCCATCATCTTAGCTGATGGTAAAATGCAGCTCAAACTCAAGGCCATACCTGCATGAGACACATAGTCTCTAAGCTCAGTCATGTCTCTGCACACAGTCCAGAGAGGTATGTCTCAAGTTGTACACTCCAACACGCAGGAACTATGATGTAGTCATAACAGTATCTGGATGTTGACAGACTTGATTGCATATCTGATATGGTGTATCATGGCACCTCACAGAAAGATGACCATGACCTTTCCCTTATGTAGCCTGGTGAGAGACACATCAATGTGTCTCATGATGTGATCACCTATAAGCAATATGTTTGATTTTGTGTTTTGCCTTAGGTGTTTGACCGATGAGACAGTGGTGTGTGAGCTATTATGTGTACTGTGTTCTGCAGAGGTATAATTATGTGTAGTGAGCTTGCATTTGGGTTTCTGAGGTGTCTGGTGTTTACTTATGCATCTGGTAAGGACCTCTGCACATGTAGGTATGTGTGATGTGGGTTTGGGTGGAGTAGGAGGTGAGTTGTGCATGCTGGCAGCCTGCTCATTGTCATATATACTGGCTGGTGTGTGAGAGGGCATGGATGCAAGGTTTTTAATATAGCCACATCTGTTACACTTTGTGTTTGTATGGAGTAGGAGTGGACGGTTGGGAACACTTTCCACAGCTCATCAGCAGTCAGTGATAATGCCATTAGCAATAAATTCCTGCTTGTGTATATGTCACAACAGGCCATGGTTAGGCAGTGGTCTGACACATGCTTACATTTAATGGTATCACCTTTATATTAACATCCGAAGGTAAAACAGTATCTGACAGTGTGTCATAACATGGTAGGGTGAGTACGATGCTTTGCTGGGCATGTGGCACTTGCATTAATGATGATACTGTTATTAGGCAGGGTCACAATAGCATACCTACAAATATGACAATGTACAACTCCAGCAAAGTTAGGGTCATGCTACTACTCCCTTGTGGTTGACAGCCTCAAATACACCATCTGTAGGCACTCTTTGCAGTGAAGATGTGGATGTCCATGCATGCACAGGAAACTTGTTCAACATTGCAGCCATTACTTTGGCCTTGCAAGTCTACATTGGCTGTCAAGGAACCATACAGCAATTGGATGTTTTGTGACATGATGTGGGAACACAGAATTGTGTTCTGGTAATGTAAATGTACAGCATGATATACCTAGGACATGTGGAAGGGAGAAACACATTTGCCAAAGGCGGCCACTCCTCTGCAGTAGAGCTAACATCCAATTCACGCAGATGTCCACCATTACACTATTGAAGGGTGGGCTGCATGAATTGCTGTGAAATTGTCAACTAACATGGATCACTGCCACTGTGGAGCTTGGTAGAGCAATCTTGGACATCTACGTCACCAGACATTGAAAATTGTATTGTGACACAGCAGCTGTGCTGCTAATCACCATGAGGTCAGTATCCTAGTCAAATCTTATGAGGCTCAGAACATAAGGCATAGTACATGCAAAAGTCAAATGATTGCTCTGGTTGGATATTAGGAAATCTACCTGGAAAAGAGTATGCAAGCCTACAGGACCTAGCATCATGTGGGACAACTGTGTGGCTCAACAAAAAGGCTGTGGCCTGCTTCCAGTCTTGAGCTTGGTACTAATGTTTGGCTTCTGGTGAGAGTAAGAGAATAGGAGCTTTGTGTCCCAGCATATTGTGGCTTTGGTGAGACCAGCAGTAGTAGTAGTCAGGCACCAGCAATTCAGAGCACCCCTGTCTTTTCAGCATTCTTCACAAGGTAATTGTTTGTTTTCAGTACACACTGATTGATTAGTGTCTAGCTGCAGAATAACTCTAAATACTCCATCCTTACCATTACAGGGTGTACATAATAGTTTCCCTTCCAGTGTTTTCCTGTGCTCTGTACAGAATCAGACACCTTGGGTGACAATTTTCTTGAAAACCAGGACAGCCAACATGTAGTGACAAGCACTGTCCCCAGAAGTCTCAGTAGTCTGATATTTAAAGCCATGAAAAGAATTATCATGGAAATGACCATTAAAGATGTAGCACACATTCAGACACTGGGCCAAATCCAGTTTGTTTTTGTCAAGGACAGATCATGCCTACCCTACCTGGTGGACCTCTTTGAGTGGTAAACAAAGCAATGGATGAGGGGGAAATTATTCACTCCACCTACCATGGCATTTGTTACTTTTAGGCCATCAGACATTGTTGACAATCTGTAGAGGTTAGTTAAGAACTTGTATATCAGCTGGTGGATTGCCAGGTGGCTGACAGACATTATCCAGGACAATAGCATTGGGGAGTCCACAACTACAATGAGGCCAGTCGCCAGTGGATTCCCTCACAAATCATTCCTGGGATTGCTCCTTCTAGGCATTTATTTCTCTGCAGTCATGGCCACTGTCATTGGCCTCTGACTGAGGCAGATGATTGTAAATTAGGAGCTCCCATTAAATCCCACACTGACTCATCAATTATCCAGGATGGGCTGACACAGGCATTCAGTTGTTGTCAGAGCCATGGACTAAAACTAAATTCCAAAGAATGCACAATGCTATCTCTTGGGAAGTCATCCTTCCCTGGTAACCATCATATTGACCACACAGCTCCAACAGTTGATCCAGTAGTCAGGGACTTATGGACACATAAATAGTGATCTAGTCACGGGTCAGTAATATTTGGGGATTTTATGTGTGGAAGATTTTCAATTCATATATATCTAGTTAATCACTATATAGTAATAAGATCAAATAATGGTCTTAGAAGTAGAGAACTTAAACTCGTCCTAAGTAAAAAAATAATAAAAAATATATTTTGAAATACTATACAGAATTACTAAGTAATCAAAAGTAATCCAAGCAGAGTAGTCAGTCTGTTTCCAGTCAAAAATCCTTTATTAAGCACACAGACAAGTGAGCCAAAAACTTTCTAACTATATATATATATATATATATATATATATATCTATATATATATATATATATATATATATATATATATATATATATATATATGTATACACACATACATATATACTTTTTATCATGTTAACAGATTCACATCGCTTCCCCATCAATGTGACATTCGAGCTGGTCCTAATCTACTTAGTAGATGTCATAATAATATAACCCTTAAGTACTTTACATAAAATTAATAATGATGTGGTACATCTTATTAACCAGATTATTAAGCCTGCGATTTTATCCAAGACAATATATTACATGGTTGGAAATATTTAAACCTTAGATCATCTGGCAATTTTTATATATATATATATATATATATATATATATATATATATATATATATATATATATATATATATATAAACATGTTGCATGCAAAAAATCAATCGTGCAAACCATGTTCTAGTTCCATAACCTGTTGTTAACAAAGATCTCTTTTGTTCTTCTAGACTTCTTCAGGTCCGTGTACAAAAACCCTAAAAAACTATCTACAAAAAGTTATTGTATAATTAGTTAGTATTGTTATTAAACATAATTTCAAATAAAGTAGTAAAAAGAAAAAGAAAAAAGAAAAAAAAGTGTGATGATAGAAACAAAATATACACTTTTATTAAAAAATATTTATAATGGTATTTAAAACCAACTTGAAGAATAAAATAAGATAAAATTAGTCATGTAAACAGTGTGGCAATTTTTTTAAGTTCCAGTACACTTTTAAGTGAACAGTAATAGTTTAGTCCAGGCTTCTTGAAAGAGTTCAGCTTTAATTGCCAAATGAGTTCACATTTTTCCAGCATATTCAGGATGTCTCCTTCAAGATCACCCATGTCTATGCGATCCAGTATATGGAACCTAAAACCTGTATCATTTATGTAGAGCAAAGTATTTGGCTAGTGCATTATTTTTACATCCAGAGCAGATTTCTGTCAAATGACATGAAATCCTATGCTAAGAACATGAGAATTGGCCCTGCCAGGGGTTGCACTGGCACCTCCATGCCAAAGATTGGATGCTTTGCTACTACCTGAGGGTGACTGTTGAAAGATACAGCTATATGAGTACTGTGTGAATGAGTTAATCATACAAAACTAACTCTTATACACAATTGTTCCCCTAGCTATGAGTTTCATTTTTTAAGATGGTTCTCATTAGCAGGCGATTGCCTCTGAACCAATCTGTGGTTCATGAATACTAATTACAGCAATCACAGCTGATATGCAGTATAATCAGGCAATCTAATGCAACCATTCAAGAAGATATAAGGCCTCAATGTAGAATCCATATCCTTTCTCATATTTTGGGGTGGAAAGTACTGGGGTAAAGGTACTATGTCAGCACAGAGAGAATGTTTGTAGTAGATACTTATTACATATAGATATGTGTGCTATAGGCTGCAGCTGCTGCTGCTACTGCTGCTGCAGGCAAAAAGCATAGAGAGGCTGCAGAATGCAGAGACTACAACACTTACGAGTAACTGCATGACCTGAAGCAGCCTTGGTGTACAGCCAGAGCCTAATTGAAGGAACCCAGCTACAGGAAATTGAGGTATGTGTTTAAGGTAAGTATGGTAGCCAAAGGTATCATTAACAGAGTAAAAGCAACATGGTTATTGTGTCCTAGAGCAAGGTAGGGGGTACATTTACCATAATGTCAAACTTTTGGACAACCAACCGCCAAGTCATGTTTTTATGTTATGGTAGTCATCTAGTACGTGTCTGCTGGCAACCCTTGCTTCTAGCATGACCTCCATAAGTGTATGTTACTTGTGCAGCTGTGGTTATCTGTAATATGAGTAGCAAATCATTGTGTGTTGCAGCCTAATATTACTGGGTCTCATTTGAATTACATACTTCAAAACCCTCTGTGAATGTATAATAATACATGACCTGACACTGTATGCACTTTCCAGTGTTGTAATAGGAATATGTTAATTGTGTTCCTATCTGTAGGCCTTTGACTTCCATCATCAAAAAGCAGATATTCCATCTGTACTGCTATAGATGGATAAATAGGTGATGAGACAGTCATACATATCAGAATTCATAATGGTGATGTACACCCACGTGCATTTAAAATGCTAGACACCCCTGAATTTGAACCTAAGATCATGTGGACCAAAAATGAATGTTTTCAAAGTATTTAACAGACTGAGCTACTAAGTCACTGTTATAGCAGCTGTATTTTTAAATAAAGTATTGCACACTTACATGCTGTTACATACCTCATTTACATCTATTATTATGTGTATGGCTTTATAGGGATGTATTTCTCCACCAGAGTCCCAGTTAAATACCTATTTTTCCATTAATCTTTTAACAGGTGTATTTTTAAATGTTGCAGATACAATTGCACAGTTACCTGCTGTACCTCACTTACATCCATTAGTATGTCTGGCTTTATAGTGATTTATTTCTATACAAGAGTCCAAGTTGCATTCCCCATTTTTCTGTTTCTCTTATCAAATTTGCACAATGAGGTGCAATGCGCAGCATTGCTTAAACACTCTTAATGACGAGTAAATGGCAAGTATTATTTTTTGCTTAAAACACCTATGTTAATTAACTGCTGTGTGGCTTGGCGGCTTGATGGACTGGTCTGCAGGTGCAATGGTCCTGGGCCTGAAATGGGGTGCAGGTGTACTTTTTGAACATAATTAATATTCTTTCACATGCATATATCAATACAGTGCCGTTTAGCTTACCTTAGCAATGCTGTGCATTGTGCAGCATTGCACAAAACATATTTAAAGAAATGAAAGATTGGGAGATAGGACAGTGGTGAAATGGGGTCCAAGCAGGGGGAAAAAACATAGTGAAAGCAGGTAGGTGTTTGCAAGAAGGGTGTAGGAAAGAGCCATAGCTATCCATTTTTTGTACCACAACAACTGTATACTTTAATAGATTTTTTAGCTGAATTTGGATGGTCACCCCCACAGAGAGGGGCGTGGACAACATAATTGTGTTGTCAAGCCAATTTGACCAAATTGTGTCTAGTGGACATGTGTGCAGAATAGAGAGCTATGTATGGGACAATATTTTTTTGGGACAGCTGCCAGTTTTATTTTTTTTATTTTTTAGGTGAGAGTGGAATGCTGGGGAAGGCACATAGGTATGTGTGAGGGAAGTAAGTTGGAAAGGTGAGGAAGTGTTTGCAGACAGAGAAGACAGACTAGACAGCAGGCAGGGTTGGTATGTGACACAAGGGGGGTGAACACCTTGGTTGGGGAGGGGACTGTGGAATCCCAGTCCCATGGACATCAGAATCGGTAGCAGTGTGACTCAAGTCCTCACCCGTGGCACTGTCAGCACTGTGCCTTCACTGCTCCTATGGAGGCAGTGGTCGATGTCAGAGCCTGTGGTGGGGCTGCCCCACCAGGATAGACAACATGCTCTCCATCTGGCATTGGTTGCACCAACAGTTTGGTGCAGCAGTCCATGCACCATGCCTGGCATTTCATCACAGGTGACATAAGCACCTTCTGCACTTCCATTCCCAGAGGTGGGGGCCAACCCCAGCCTGTGGTGCAGAACTACCCAATGGAGCAGGTAGTGCAGGGGCAGCAAAGCAGGTGCCACCACGCTGCAGCCCAGACATGCTGGGACATAGTGCTATGGCTGGGGAGCCAAGGTAGGTGGATCACCTGAAAGTGGTCTACCTTGTTCCTCTGTAAGAAATTAAATATAAACATAAGGCAAAAATAAACATAACCAAACAAATGTAATTAATAATATAATAGAAAACAATAATGAGCAAGTGAAAGAAATGGAAAGGAATATAATGAGGAACACAACAATAAATAACATAAATTAAAGTATTTTAACAACAAAGCAATATTAAATTATGCATAAGGCCAACTAATAGGGTAAATACAAATAATATGTTAATATCAAATCATAAAAATAAATGTAATTAATAAATTAAAGAAGAGAAGAGTTGGGATGATGGAGAAAAAAGTACCTTCACAGATAATATAACTACACAGACTACTACTGTATACTTCTACATATGTAAGATTTCACTTGTGAGTACAGTGACTGCTAATATTGTATAGATGATGTTACATGTACATGGCTCTCACACTGCTAGCATGGGACATTATGGGCCAAGCTCTACCAAATGTTAGTAGAAAGGCACAACTACAGGGAACATTTTTGCATAGTGTGTTCATACATTAGTATCAAGGTGTTCTGATAACAGATTTGCCATTAAATTGCATTCCAGGTAATGTCATATATCTGCAAATCAAGGACCAGACATACGGGGCAGTAGTCATTGCATTCTGCAAAAATCTTGACAGTTGAGGGATATGTTTGTGTACACTAATTACACTAGACAGCTTGCCAATGCTCATTTGGCTGCACAGGATTAGAACCCACAAACAGTGACTACAGGAATAATGTGCACTTTGAATATAATGAAATTTCAAAGCAGCATCTCCTTTAAGACTTTTATTGCAACATTTTGTGTGAAATCATGCATTTACACATATGCCTAGCTGTGTGTGGTATCAGATTGGAAAGCAAAAGCAATGACCACAACAATAATGAGCACTTTATTTGAAAACATTAGTTATCAAAGCATGTTATACCCTGTTTATTTACTGAGTGTTATCTACATCATATTTCAGTTAAAACTATCAGAACTCAAGATTGACCATTAATTTGTATTGCACTACATTTATTTCTGACATTTGTTGGTACATTATATATTCATACAAATGTAACAGCTGACTTGTTTCGGATTGGAACACACATGCAGTGACTACAGGAATAGTAAACCCTTTATTTGAAGACATTACTTATCAAAGACTATCCCCTGTTACACTTTATTGCTTAATGTCACTTAAAATTTGGCATTTGCACACATGTATGGCTGTGTAGGATGTCTGTTCATAGGTTCATAGGTTCTTAGGTTCATAGGTTGGTACTAGGCTATCAGCCCTAGGGCCTGTACAAGCCTAGCCATAGCAATTCCCTGGCTATTTCTTCCCACAGTAATTACTTCCCTGGACCCCTGTCAAGCAGGGCGACTGACATGATCCATGGGATCAATTTTCTATCTCCCATCCAATCATCAAGTTTTTTTATGAAGATGGCCAAAGAGGAGCTCTGCTTCACTGTATGGGCAGTCTATTCCAGAGTCTGAGGAGTCTCTGGGTCAGGAACATATCCCTGCAGCATGTTTTGTTCATTGTGATGACAAGGTTTATATCCCTGCAGTGTGTTTCCCTGAGGGATTGGGATTTCTTTAATTGTAGCATGTGCAATAGCTCTGGGTTTGACATGGCCTTGTATGTTAAGCAGAGATCGCCTCTGAGTACACGATATGTGACAGAGTATAGGTGGAGGTTTTTTTAGATGGTTAGCATAGGGCATCTGCTTTAGGCCTGTGATTCTTTAAGTGAGGTATTTCTGTGGCCTTTCCAGTTGTTGCAGATGTCTTGAGAGGTACATATCAAATGAAGCATTGTATTCTATAATGGGTCTAATGAAGGATGAGTACAGTGGGACAATGACCTCCTTTTTTCTTGATAAAAAGCCCTTAGTGATGAGGTGTGCCACATAGAAGGATCTCCTGACTGTTGTGGCAATGTTTATTAAAGGTGAGACCACTGTCCACCTGTGTCCCTAAGTCTCTTATCCCACTTTCGGTGTTTAGTGTATTGCCACCTATGTGGTAATTCATGTGTACATTTTTTCCTAAAGGGGATAACTATACATTTCTTGGCATTGAGTTTGAGCCCATGGCTCTGGCACCAAGCATCTGTTGCTGTAAGCCCCTTTTATAGAATATCCCCATAATTTGGGGATTCAATAATGGCTGCCAGTTTGCAGTCATCTGCGAACTTTGTTAGCCAGAATCCCTTAGTGTTGGCATGTACTTCAGAGAAGTAGATGCCAAACAAGAGCGGTCCCAGTACTGAACCCTGAGGTACTCCACTTGTCACTTGTCTGGAGCTGGATTTGAAGTCGGCTACTTTTACAGTGTGGGTTCTATCAGTAAGCCAGTGGGCAACCCATCTAGTGATATAGGGATTAATGCCCAGGTTAGTAAGTTTATCTATGATTCCAGAGTGGGGGATGGTGTCAAAGGCCTTGGAGAGGTCCAGATAGGCTATGTGGACCACCTTACCCTTGTCCACAGCTCTGGAGACTTACCCGAAGAAGTCAATCAGGTTCAGGAGACAAGATTGGCCCTTCACAAACACAAACTGCATGGGGTCCAGTGTTTGAAGGTTGCCAATGTCTTTGTTTTATAAGTTCCATGATATTACATTCCATGGCCTTGCAGATTAGGCTCATCAGACTGATGAGCTGGTAGTTCCTGGGATCCAAGGTGGATCCCCCCTTGTGGAGTGGGATAACTGTAGTGTGCGCCACTCAGTGGGCACGAAGCCTGAGGTGAGGCTATGATTAAACATGACACTTAGGTGAGGTGCCATTTCATTTTGTAGTTTATGTAGTACACAGCCTGGAATGTTGTCTGGTCCCATGGAAGCTGTATTCTAAGCTTTGGAGAGTGCATTTTTTACCTGCGCGGCTAGTATTACTGGAATTTGGCAATCTTTTGGTATTGAGATGGGGACTTTAGGGGGTGAGAGGGGGTGAAGTTTGCACTGAATTGATCTGCCAGGATATTGGCAATATCCTTGGGATCAGTATAATGCCATTCTGTTGTAGCTCAGAGCAGATCTGAGCATTGCCATTTAGAATTTTGACATAGCTATAGAATGTCTTGTGGTTGTCTTTGGAATCTTTGGCAATTTTATTTTTGTAACTAGCTTTGGAGGATTTTATGAGGGATCTCAGCTTCTTACTGAGGCTGATAAGGGAGTTTTTTGCATCCTGGGATTTTCCTATTTTCTGCAACAGTTTCTTCCTTTTGTTGTAAAGTTTGTTTATGGCAAGGGACCACCAGATTGGCTTCCTTTTTTGGAAGAGACCGTCTTGGTTCTATTGGGGATTGCATGATTCATGCATGAGTGGATGTGCTCGTACAGTGCCTTAGTGTAGAATTCAGCAGTTGAACTTTCAGTTCCCGTCTGCATGAGTATCATGAAGTTTGTCACTTCTGACCTGAGAAGCATGAAGCTGGCTTTGGAGAAGTTTTTTTACAGAGGTTTCCTTACTAGGGAGGTGGGATGTGGATGTCAAGGGTGATTTGCTTATGGTCAGGCCTGACCAGTGAGGGGGTGACCATAGGTGTGGGGCATCGATTTCCCATGTTGGTAATGACCAGGTCTAGGATATTGGACCCCTTGTGGGACTAAGGATTAGTTGATCCAGGGTGTTGGAATTTATGAATTCCAAGAACCGTTGGGAAAGGTGTTGGTACATGAGTAGTTTTCTCAGTAAATGGCAGGGTAGTTGAAATCACCCAGTATTAGGGTGTTTGGTTGTATCTTAATATTTTCCAGTGTGTTTAGAAAGGTGTAGCGAGAATCTTGGGGCATGGTGGAGGATCTGTAGCAAGCTACAATTTGGATTGCAGTCTTACCTAATGTTAGTTGCACCTGGAGAATTTCAGATGCATTGTGTTGGGCAACTAGCCTGGTGTTGTGAATATCCTTGGTGAATATGGGCACTCCTCCACCTTTAGTGCTTCGGTCCTGGTTTGGTGGCTGAAAAGTGTGGTAAGAGTTGTAGCCTGGTATTGCAGGGATGCTCTCTGGAGCCATGAACCAGGTCTCAGTTACTGCACAGATATCGATGTTCTCCATTTTTAGGAGTGCCTCGAGAGAGTGCATTTTGAGGTTTAGACTTCTAGCATTGAGCAGCATTACCTTCAGATTTTGTATGCTTGTACCTGTCACCATGGTGGTTTTGTCCTTTAAACTTTGCCTAAAAAAGGCACTATAGGCAAAGCATCATGGTCTGTCGATCATGTCATCCCAGACAGACAGATACTGGATCCCCTTTGAATGACACCTGAAGCTTAGCCAATTGTTGAAGTCAATCATTTTGTCCTTATACTGTGGTATCATTCTGGGCGAAGGCAGGATGCTACTCAGGGTTAGGGCCATACCTGCCTGGACCACATGATCCGAGAGCTCTTCCATGTCTCTTTTTATGTAGTCCAGGGAGGTACGTCTCTAGTCATTCACTCCAACATGGACAATGACAGAGTCATATTTGTACTTGTTGTGGAGTGACTTGATTGCAGGCATTATGTGGTGGATCCTGGCACCCGACAGACAGCTGACTGAAATTTTCTCCTTGTTCAGCTTGGTGAGTGGGACATCAGTGTGCCTGACTATAGAGCCGCCTATGACTAAAGTGGTGGGTACGTTATCTTGCCTTAGGGGCTATTGTTGGGTGGCACACTGGTGTTGTGAGCTATGTGACACTTTGGTTTTGATTGGTGTTTGTTTGAGTTTCAGCTTTGGAGGTCCTTGTTGCTTGGGCAGGTTACTGTTAAGGGCCTTTACATATGTGGGTTTAGTGTTGCTATGTGTGGGTGTTGGTGATGTGAGTTTAGAAGGGCTATGTGTTGCTTGACGTGTAGTGCAGGTGTTAACCTTCTCCTCTTGACTGTCTAGCACAATCTTGGGTGAAGAGAGCTTTGCTTCCAGTTTGGCTATGTAAGTGCATCTCTCATAGGCTGTTAACCTAGCCATATAGCCTGTTCATTTACTGAGTGCTACCTACATCATATTTTGGGATAAATTACCAGAACTCAAGCTTGACCCTTAATCTGGGTATTGCACTACATTTATTTCTGACATTTATTGGTGCATTATTTATTAGTTAATATGTAACAGTTGACTGGTGTTGGATTAGAACACACATGCAGTAAAACAGGAATAATGAACACTTTTTTGAAAATATTACTTATCAAAGCATAATCTCCTTTTAAACTTTATTGATAATGTTTCTTAAAATCTGGCAGTTAGACACATGGATAGCTGTCCAAGACTTCTGTTAACTTACCCACATACCATGGTCATTTACTGTGTGTAATCTACAGCATTATTTCAGACAAAATGTCCAGAACACAGGCTTGAACCTTACTCTTATTATTGCACTACATTTATTTCTGACATTTGTTGGTGCATTCTTTATTCAGATGTAACATTGACTGGTGTCAGATTAGAACACACATGCTGTGAATACAGGAATAGTGAACACTTTTTTTTTTAAAACATTACTTATCAAAGCAACATCGCCTTTTAAAATGTATTGATTAATGTTGCTTCAACTCTGGCATGTAGACCATGGATAGCTGTATAGGACTAATGTTAACTAACCCATATACCCTGTTCATTTAGTGAGTGCAACCTACAGAATATTTCAGACAATGAATAGACCAGATCAGTGATTCTTAATCTGGGTAGACCCAAACATTAACTGATAGTTGAAAGCTATGCTACATAGTACTGCATACTTACTTGCTTTAACTTGCTTTACCATTTCAGGTAAGCAGTGACACATTAATAAAGATGTAAGATGTCTCAGGTATGTCATACCTGACTGTTAAGACTGCATAATCTGTATTTACTTTATTGTATTATTAAGTTATGCATTAAGTTATTATTTTGATTTTTCCTACTTACCACCCGATTGTCTCATCCTGGCCAAGCACCCTGCATGGGACTGGACATTGCGAGCCCTCTTTTCTGCAGCTGTGGTAAGAGAAGCAATCCATTATACATACCGGTTTTAAACAGATTCAGCTTGTATATTTCTAAATTACTGGAAAGCACACTTACATATCTCTGGGGCGTGCCCAGCCCTAGTCTCTTGGACCCAGGTGTCCAAGTTTTCCCCTCTTCCTATGCCTCAGGTTGTAGTGGTGAGGACATTACTCACCAGTGTGGGGGATACCAGTTGCACTGGTCAGGTTACTGGCCAAATAATCCCAGACCTCAGACTTATACTTTGAGCCCTGATAGTTACCCTGCAGCAGTTGTGGTCCATAATGCTGTACCAGGAGTCCAAGAAAAACTCTGGACTCCTGCACTCCCCACGTTTGCACACAAAAGTGCTCTCCTTCACCTACAGCAGCAGCAATATCCACAGCCAAGGTATGACTCCAAAGAATTATGTGAAATTTCCACCTATTGGCCTTTATGTAGGCTGCATTCCCACCTTTACATGTCATACTGTAACCTTCAAAAAAGCTCCATGTCGTTTAGCATCATACAAACTCACACAAACCATGTTTAAACAAAGTTTAGCAATGTGTAAACTGGAAAAGTGCTTTTAGCATTGCTCAGACTTTCTAAATGTAACAATTTTTAATTTAAACTAAACTAATGTTTCAGTCATACACATTTTCAGAGCAATAAATGTAAAAATTATGACTGTTCAAGACTTGAACACAAGACCTACTACATTGAAGGTCATGACTCAACCTATCTAGCCACTGGAATAGTGAAGGCAACTTGTATATCTTCACATATACTACAAGGTTGCCTGTAAGCATAGCACAACATCTCTGTATGGGTTTGTTGTTGCAAAGCGCCACAGAACTACAAAAATTGACATCTAGTGAATGTCTACTGTATCTGTAAGCAAAGCTAAGCATAGCTAAGCAAAGCTCTGCACCTCGCAAACAAGCACATGAAAAAGATAAATAAAATAATTGAAATTGAATACATCCAGTTTCTATTTTTAGATGTGTACTATATATGTGAGCATAGTTAAGCATAGCTAAGCAACACACTGCATCATGCAAACAAGCACATAAATGTAAAAAAAATTAAATTACAATTTAGTGAAGTTAAATTTGTTGTGCACCTTTTGGTCCAGGTTTATGGTCCAAAAGGTATTGTGATATGCTTACCAACTGTCCAGAATTTTTCTGGGAAGTCCACAATTAACAGACTACCCATAAAGTATTGCTTACATGGATTCAATATCCATGTTACTGTGAGCTCCCTTGGCAGTGCATCCTAAATAGTATGTATGGCGTGCTGCCGAGGAGGAACCATGGCTATGTACATGGATACAATCTGTGTAGGCACTACATGGAGCCTACATGGATTATGTTGAATCCTGAGGTGTGTCTTTCAAAACTACTTTCAGCTTTTTCATTAAAATCATAAAAGGTTCGGTCATTTCAATTTGTAAAGGTATAAAAAATCAAGAAATGGGAGAGCAGTGCAGGTGTAATCACAACGAATAAAGTTTTATACCAGATTTTAAGCAAAGTGGGAAGACCACTGATAACTGGTCTACATGAAGAAATGTTTTACATTCTTATTAACCTTTCATCATGCTATCTGTCTATACCTTTCAACACTTGCCCTCTCCCCATTATCAGGGTAGAGTTGCATCATTTTTTTGATTACTGTATTATTTTTGTATATACTGATTGTCATTTAATTGTATTTTTTTATTATTATATCACTGGTGTCTTCTCATGGCTTATTGTATCTTATGTATTCAACTGTCAAATTGTATGTGTATATACTTTTTTCAATTTCATCTATATTATTGTATTTTTTTATGTTATTTAACTCTCTGGAGCTTTGGTCCCAGGCCTCCACTAAAATTGTGGTATTTATTACCCAGACTGACATCCCTGGTAAACAAATGTCACTAAATAAATAATAAACCATCCATTAAAACTGAAGATGATCTAGATAAACAGTGCTACCTTAAAAAAAGTTAGGAATGCTGAAGGCTTCAACTGTTTCAGAACAAAGAGCTTCAGATGAGACATCCTACTATCTTCAGGAAGCTATATAAACTTAAGAAGATGATTACATGCTTTATAAATAAAGCTTAGATATATACATATAGTTTACAGGATGAAATAATGAATAAAAATAAACAGCAAAATTTTAATTTGTGCAATAGAAATTTCTGATAAAAAAAGAATTTCATAATCTTCCATCTATCACTATTAGGCATCTTTTAAATATTTTTTATTATTTTATTTATTTATTTATTTGAAGTTTGGTTGCCAGGATGGTCCATTGGGCCGAATGAGCCTGTTTTCAATGGAGTCCTGGGGAGAAAAGCTCCATGAATACAATATATAAAACATAGTGAAAGTACAATGTATAAAAACATAGTAAAAGAGATCCAAGATGGTGGGCGTCTAAGTAGTACCCTTTCCTAGTGGCCCCAGCTATTGGTATCTGGTCATCTTATTTTAATCGAGTTAAATAGGCTAAAATCTTATACTCACTAACTTCGTTTTAAATACAGCTTTTGTGAGTGGATTTTAAGTTATTTCAATAACTTTAACTCACGCTAAGTGACTATAATTAACTTCAGAGGACTGCAACGGTTCCTGCACGTGGATCTTTAGAAGCCTGAATTACAGCACCACACCTTGTGACAGCTCCGTCAATTTTGAATTGTGTTTTAAAATGAACAAAATGTCTAAAGATTCGGAATTTATGGACACTCAAACTACCAAATCTAAACTATCTGCTATTACTACATCTCCTGAAAAGGATGCTAAAAGACTGAGATCATCAAAATCTGCATCGGACCACTCCAGAGAACCGATCAAGCAAAAAGCCGAGAGTGCCCTTCTAATGGATGAACTAAAATGTGCGCTTTCCCCTTTACAAGAAGCCATCAAAGATTTGTCAGCAAATATTAATTCTCTTGATCTAACTATACATAAAATTGCAGATAGGTTGGACCTTGTTGAAGAAAGATCTAGGGCTAATGAGTTTGAAATTGGTCTAGTTAAAGAATCTCTTTCACTAAAGGATAAAATGATTAGCGCTATGCAAGCCAAGATTTGTGACTTAGAAGCGCGAAGCAGGAGGAACAATCTGATTATAAGGGGTTTAAGTGAATCATTTGAGCCCAGTCAACTAACAGATGTTGCAGCCCAAATATTTAGTGCTTTATGCCATGAAACAATCCCCGCTTATGAGTATGAGATTGAGAGGGTGCACAGAGCGTTACGGAGAGAACAATCAACTGTATTGCCTAGACCGGTGTATGTCAAGCTGCTCAACTTTTGGGATGTTCAATCAATTCTAATAGCCTTTAAGAAAGTTAAAAAACTCACCTGGAACAATCAGTCAATAGTAATCACTCAAGATCTTCCCCTGGAGATACGAGAGATGCGTCGGAAATTGTCTCCCTTCTGTGCTGAACTCATACACAGGAAGATTAAGTTCCAGATGAGGTTTCCTTCTATATTGTCCTTTGTACATCAAGAGATGAAGCTGACCATGACATCTCCTGGTGAAGCTAAAGCTATATTTCTTAGACACTTTGGGTCAGACCCTTCCGTTAAATGATGTGCTGTCCGAACATTAATATGTACTTGTGGAGTTGGTTTGTGGCCACATTTCCTCATTTGAGGGCAAGCGCTGATATTTTTTCTTAGTGTTGTAAATATAAAGTATTTTTTTCTTTCTTCTTTCTTAACAAACTCTAGGAACCTTTTTTTTAGCTTCTGAAGCAACAAGAAGCCTTTAGGTGAGGCGCTCATTTAATCCTGTCTGTTACACATTTAACAGGAAGTTCGCCTCACGTATCCGGTTTATATTAATTATGGCTGCTTGTTAGCCCCAGATCTTCAGTTTTATTAGCTTCTTCGAGGGCGAAAACAGTAAGATTTTTGGATTTGGGTTTGGTTTCAAACAATCTGGTTCAAACAGTTGATCACATATTTTAATATTCACGCTGGTCACCGTGATTGCATCTATCCGTCGTTAACTGTATGGTTTTAGATTTCCTGAGTAATATTAGAATATTCATACCAGTAGTCACAGTAATTGCTAATTGTGTTAATAGTAATTTTAGTAATGTCATACATGTTAAGTTTCATTTATATGGTCATTATTACATGATATACTCTTATTAGCCTTAAACCTACATTTTGTTAAGTGACCTACCTAAAGTTGATAACCTGCTGTTTATTGGACGCTATTAGGATATTAATAGGGATTGTGATGTCCTGGCTTGGTCTGGTTATGTGGTTGTATATTGTTTGTAAATATTCTACCTTCTGTATTTTACCTTTATGGATGAAAATTATTTTCTGTTACTTAAGTATAGGCTCATTTAGAATGTTTTATTTCTGCATTCTCTCAATTGCTACAGCAGTGTGGGTATGCACGGGGTTAGGATTAAGGGATTTTAGTGCCATGTATTTGCAATGTGCTGCTCATCTTTCCTGTTTTTTAAGTCTTTTTGATGGTTATTCTACATATTTTGTACATTTGACCTTATATAACTGTTTTCTCAGTTTTTTTCTCTCACTATACTTAACTAAATGAATAGTATTTTAAAGGTTTCTTCGTGGAATGTTAGGGGACTCAATGATATAAATAAGAAAAAATTAGTAATGCATTTGATTCTTAAATCTAAAGCAGATATATGTTTCCTGCAGGAGACTCATTTGCTAAGTAGTGATTGGTCCAATAAAAGCAGGAAGGCTTGGATTTGTGACATTATTTCTGCTGGGACCTGTAACAATTCTAAGGGGGTGGCTATTATTATTAAAAAATCCTTTCGACCACTGATTATTTCAAAAGGAAGTGATCAGGAAGGCAGATGGTGTTACTTTACTTGCTCTTTACAGGTTATAGACAATCCAATACTATTTCTGAATATTTATGGTCCATGTTCGGGGCATTCTGACTTCATTATGAGTATTTATAACCTATTACTTAAATTTCCCAATCATAAATTTGTTATTGGAGGGGATTGGAATATTGTGATTAATCCTCAGGTAGATCGTTCATGCAGGAGTAGGACTGGGAATACAATGACTTGTAAAGCCCTGCTATACTTGATTGAAGATTTTGACTTAATTGACCCGATTGCCTTTGCTACCAATCTCATGGATTGCAAATCAAACCATTTTACTTATTTCTCTAAATGTCATCAGACATGGTCCCGTATTGATTACTTCCTAATTTCAAGATCTTTCGATAATAGACAAATTAAGTTTGCAACAGATCCTCGATTCCTATCTGACCATTCAAGAATAGACTTGGAAATAGGCTCAATTCGTAACTCGGCTGAACTATCCAAAATTCCTAGTTGGTCATTGAATTGTAACCTTCTGAAGGACCAATCCTTAATTACTGATATTAATACGACACTTAATGATCTTTTTGGGACACAACATGATGAGAATATCCATTTTGATATCAGATGGGCAGCAGCAAAGGCGGTGATTAGGGGTATATTTATTAAGAAAGCGAGTTTTCTTAAAAGAACGCGTTCCTCCAGGTTAACTACATTACTATTGGATATTAAACTCCTAGAGGAGAAACTGATCAATAATTACTCTATAAACCTTGAAAAGGAGTTAATTAGTAAACAGAAATAATTATTTGAACACCACCAGTCTACTTTGTCTATTCAGGAGTTTAGGTTTATAGCAAAATTTTCAGAATATATGCAAACTCCCTCCAGAGCATTGGCTAGAATAATTCTCAATTCACCTAGATCTTCTAGAATATCCTGCCTTCAACATAATAACCAGATTTATAGATCTGATGGGGAAATCACTCAGTTATTCTACCAATTATACTCTGGAATCTATGCTAATAGTAACCCGGCGGCTAGAAAGGAAGAGATGGAGGAGTTCCTTAATGAGATTACTTTCCCGAAAGTTACTAAGTTGCAAAAAAACTTACTCTCAGCCCAGATTACTAAAAAAGAAGTTCTAGATGCTATTGATAACCTGAAATTGGGAAAAGCCCCAGGTCCAGACGGATTTCCATCGGAGTTTTATAAAGCGTTTAAAGACTCTCTGGCCCCTATTTTATTAGATTTATTTAAATCCTTTGCTAGTAATGGTATTGTGGACTTGTATACTAATTATTCTAAAACTATTTTGATTCCTAAGAACACCCTAGATTCTACTAATCCTAACAATTATAGACCGATATCACTTATAAATGTTGATATTAAAATTCTTTCCTCTATATTGGCCAAGAGACTTAAAACTGTAATGAATGATTTAATTTCCCCGGAGCAAGCTGGTTTTATGGTGAATAGACACACTTGGGACAACACCCTAACTTTGGAATCTATGATAAAAATAATTAAACAAGAAAGAAATCCTAAATATGCTTTGGTTTTGGATGCTTCTAAGGCATTTGATCGGGTGAATTGGGACTTTCTGTTTATGGCTCTTCTGAAATTTGACTTTCCACCTGAATTTATCAGTTTAATTAAAACTCTATACAATAGCTCATATACTCGCTTATATATAAACAAGACTTACTCCAATCCTATTAAGATTGCAAATGGCACTAGACAGGGATGCCCTATGTCTCCCCTACTTTTCAATTTATACTTAGAAGCTCTACTTCTTTTTGTTGTACAAAAAACCTATCATGCCATTCCTAGAATTTGTAATACTAACATTAGATTTACAGCTTTTGCAGATGATCTAATTATCTATTTTACGCAACCTACCAATGATGCTATGAAAATAGTACACTCACTGAATACCTTTGCTGCTGTCTCTGACTACAAGATTAATGATAGTAAATCCCTTGTTTTCCCAATCAATCCTGAGGCGCATAGTCAACATTTGTTCCCAGTCTTACCCATGCATATTGATTATTCTTTAGATTATTTAGGGGTCGCATACGAGCATTCGTATTCCTCTATTTTGCAGGCTAATCTAACCAGGATATGGACTTCTATTCAGCAGGATATTATGAGGTGGCAGCAACTAAGGTTCTCTATGCTGTCAAAAATCTCTATTGTTAAGATGAATATACTCCCTAAAATTCTTTACCAATGAAATTCTTCTCTATCTCCTGTGACAATTACTTTCATTAATAAGATACAGAAAAAGATTGCAAAGTTTATCTGGCACCCGAAATCGGTTAGAATGGCATACTATAGGCTTACCTTTCCTAAACCATTGAGAGGTATGGCGTTGCCCAATTTCATCTTATATTATAGAATTATTCATGCAAATCGAATTTTGGCTATTGCCAACCATACCCAAGATTCTTCAGTATGGACTCCTTTATGGATTAGACTATGGTATAATCACACAATTGGTAATAAGATTAACCCTAAAGCCTTACCCTTCCTGAATAGAACTACTATTAAAAAGCTCAAGCTACATAATACTCTAAAGGGTTTAATTAGGTCTTTTCAGGAATTATTTCACACCCTGGGTTTAACTAATGCTCTTTTCCTGTTTCAGCCCTTCCACCTTAACCCAAATGTTAAAATGAACAGTCAAATGATTAATCTTAGTAATTTCCCATTGATTAGAGACTATACCTTTTGGGATTTTTATAAACATAAACATCTTTCATTAACGGAACTTAGAGTAGTTTTGTCTTTGTCCAAAGCCTATATTGTTATTTTGAGACAGCTACGGGACCTCACTGCATTTTTTCTTCTAAAATTTCAAAGCTCAAATAATGAGATTGATACAGCCGCACATCTTATACAAAGTCTCAATTCCAATAAGCATATGCTTTCTATAGCATACAAATCTTTCTCCTCCTACCTCTACAAAGGGGAGATTATCTTTGCTGACTACTGGAATAAGCAAGGTGTTATTATATCGCCACAACAGAAAATGTGGTCGATTGAACTTACACATAAATATTCCCCTTTTAAGAAATTTATTTCTACTCAATTTATGATTACAAACAATTTATATATAACTCCTACCCATCTTAATAAATTCAACCCATCTATATCTATCTCATGTCCGTGTTGCTCACACCCTCATGCTGACATCATTCACATATTATGGTTTTGTAAGTATGCTCACAACCTATGGTGTTCTCTTAAAATAAGACTAAGTAAAATGGGATACCATAAGTCAACATTATCTTGGGAAATGGCCTTGCTCCATATTACTAACATTAAGATGACTCCTCTTAGACTCAAAGCGCTTATCACCATCTGTCTTTTAGTTAAGTTTTATATTACCAAACATTGGTTAGATCGTACTAAATTAACGTGGGGTGATTTCACTGCTTTGGCAATTAAATATATAACCTCCCAGAAAATGTTAATTGTTAATCCACGCAAGAAGATAGAAAACCAGAAATTTTGGGATTTTATTTTTCAATTATTGGTAGAGGTCTAATATATGGCTTATGGTATCCCTTTTCACCAGTGGTTGTATGCCTCTATTTTTGTGACGATTTGCTTTGGAATCACATGAGTCCTAAGCTGCTTGGTTGTGCCTCTATGTTTTGATATGAGAACTTACAAGAAGATGGGCGCATAGTTTATTGTTTAATATTCTAGATATTGGCACTTGTGTATATAGTTTTCTTAGTTCTTACATTGGTTTCAATAGGTTTTCTTTTACTTTTGATATCCTTTGTGTTAATCTTTGAGAGATACTAACTGTTTGGTTGTATGATGTTATTATATGTAGTGATCTATAAATTGAAATAAAGAATTTTGAAAAAAAAAAAAACATAGTAAAAATGCAAGAAGAGTACATTTAAGTAGAAGTAAATCTTAACACAATTAGAAGGTAAAGTGTAACAGTATGTAACAATTTACATGAGAAAAAGTTTTTTTTTTGTCACTCAAGATAGATATAAAGTAAAAGACAATGGTGTGAAGGCATGTACACAGGATTAACTGTGAGAGGGTATTTACAGTATGTAAGTTCCTGTAGAGGAGATCTTATTATTGGTTGAGGGATAGGATAGTAGGTGAGAATGTTAAGCAGGATGGGAACATGAGCATTCCCATAGAGATTGTAAGTGAGAGTGGAGGAGAGTTTTAAAGGAGGGGAGACTGCGGGTGCTGCTAATGTTAGGTGGGAGGGAGTTTCAGAGATGGGCTAGGGAAAAAGAGAGTAGGAGTTTGCCTGCTGGACGGGCGGGTCTGTGGAGCTCAATCAGGTTCTGATTGTTGGTTCTTAGGGATCTGCTGGGTATGTGCATGGTGAAGGATGAGGCAAGAGAAGGGCAGAGGGAGGGCTTGAATATGAGCTTGTGGGCATGAGTTAGCTGAGTGTAGATAAGGTAGTTAGGAAGTTCTAGCCAATTTAATTTGTGGAGTGCAATGCAGTGATGTGAGGAGGATCTGTGACCAGTGATGAATCTGACGATTTTATTATAGCAGGAGGAGAGTTTTGTTTTGGCAGAGGATTGTAGATTGGTAAGGAGTGGGGCACCATAAAGGAGGGAAGGGATGAGATATGTGGTAGTGAGGAGGAATCTAGTGGATGGGGAAAGGAAGCAAATATGGCGATAGAACATACCAAGTTTCTGGTGAGTTTTTTATGTTACTTTGTATATGGGTGTCAAATTTAAGCTGATTATCAATAAGAACACCTAATAGTTTAGCACTGGGAACAATTTCAAGGGTAATATTGTTGTGACTTACTATGGAGAATGGATTTAAGTTGATAGTTAAGGTTTTGGATGGGGTGAATATCATGAGTTTAGTTTTTTGATGGATTAAGAGCTAGATAATTATCAAGCATCCATTGTTCTGTGGTTGAGAAGGCATCTTGTGTTAGTTGTATCAGGGTGGGAATGGAGTTTGCAGCACAGATAATTGTTGAATCATCTACATATTGGATGATTTTAGCATTAGGGATAGCATGGTGGAAGTCATTGATGAAAATGATAAACAGTAAGGGACCTAATATAGAACCTTGAGGTACGCCAGTGGTTGTGTTAAGAAATGAGGAAGTGGATTTCTTCCATTTGACAGCTTGTTGCCTGTTGGAAAGGTAGCTAGTAAACCAGTTAATAGAGTCAGGTGAGAGTTGAAGATTAGAGAGTTTAGTCAGAAGGAGAGAGTGGGAGATAGTGTCGAAAGCCTTAGAAAGATCCAAGAGGAGTGTGGAAACAATACAGCTAGAGTCACGTGCTTTATTTATGGTTTCAGGGAAGGAGAGTAGAGCAGTAGTAGTGCTGTGACCAGGTCTGAATCCATGCTGTGTGGGAGTAAGTAGGTGATTGTTGTTGAGGTGGGGTAGAAATTGTATATGAATACATTTCTCAAGTAGTTTAGAGATGGGGGATAGGATGGCAATAGTCTAAAGTTGGAGATGTTATTATTGTTTCCACCTTTGTGGAGGGGAATAATATATGCTTTCTTCCAGAGTTGGGGTACATAGCCTTCTTGAATAGACCGGTTAATAAGAATACAGATGGGGAAGGCAATGGCATCAGCAGCTGTTTTTAGGAAAAAGGAAGGGATATTATCAGGGGCATTAGAGCATGGTTTTAATTTTAGAAGGAGTTTTTAATAGTAGACACAGGGATGGGTTTGAGAGAGAAGAGAGCTAGCTGAGAGGTGGAAGTACCTGAGGAAGGGGGGGTTGTGGGAAGTGTAGTTGGATGAGTAGAATTATTAGTGAAAGATTAAGTTAATTTGGTTATGGAGTTGATGAAGAAGCAGTTAAATTGGGAGGCTAGGTCGGTTTCAGAAGCACTTTGTTCTGGTTGAGGGTTTTCCTTATTCCCAGGGTTAAAGAGGGTGGAGATGGTGTCCCAGAATTTTTTTGGGTTGGTTTTGTGATCATTTTGGAGGGTGATGTAGCAGGAGTTGCGGTCAGAAATAATGAGTTTTTTAACTCTGTTGCAGAGTTTTTTGTATTCATTTAGGGTGGCTGGGGTTTTGCTTTTATAATGGGTCTTTAAAGCTTTATTATGGTGGTGCATGACAGCTAAGGTATTTTTAGTTAGCCAGGGAATGGTTTTGCTCTTAATTCTCTTAGTTCGCAAAGGGGCCATGCTGTCTAGTAGGTTTAGAAATGTTGTATTAAAATAATTAACAGCTTCGTCTAAGGGAAGAGTTTTTAGGGGATTTCAGTTTAATTTTTTAAGTAGGTCCAAGAAGGAGTTGGGGTTGAAGTTTTTTTAAGGAATGCAAAGATATGGTGGTTTGTGGTAGTTGAAGTGAGGGAGAGTGATGATGAGCGAAAGTAGGAAAGTGATCGCTGAAGGAGTCAGGGAGGGTGCCACTGCTGGTAATAAGATGAGGGTGTGATACTAGAATGCAGTCATTAGTGCTCCCAAAGGAATGGTCTTTTGAAGGTCTGGTTATGGAGTTGATGAGCTGTTGGAAGTTATAGAGGTTTATATTTAGGGATTTTGTGGGGGATTGGACAGAGAACCAGTTAATGTTAACGTCACCTAGGATGTAAGTTTCATTTGTTATATTGGAGGAGAGCCAAGAGAGTATGTCTTTGAGAATAGGTATGCTGTCACCAGGAGGGATATAGAGGGAGGCTATGCATATGGTTTTATGCTTGTTTAGGTGAAGTAAGGCTAGAAGTAATTTGGCATTGGCAAATTGGGGAATAGGCTTAGAATATGATGTAACTGAAAGGGAAGAGGAATAGAATAGAGCAACACCACCTCCTTTTTTTTGAGTTCTATCTTTCCTGATAATATTATAGTTGGGGGGAGTTATTTCAGAGTCTTTTATGGAGGGTTTTAGCCATGTTTCAGAGATAGAGAATATGTCAGGATGATTATGGAGAAGCCAGGCATGAAGGGTGGGGATTTTATTGCATAATCTTTGAGCATTTAATGCTGAGAAGGAGAGGGTTTTTACAGATGGAGGGGTGCAAGATGGTGTATTTGAGGAGTTGATGGGAGAGGGACCTGGGTTGGGGTGAATGTCACCGGAGAGAAGGGTGTAGATAATATGGTGAAGTTGGAAATAAAGGTCATTGTGTTGTTTGGTGCATAGTTTGTGGGTTGTAGATTTGGTGTAAGTGATGCTAGTTTGGGTTAGAGTGTTATATTTGTGGATGGGGAAGAGTCTGAATGAGAAGAGAAAGGAGGGGTTGTAGAAGTAAAGATGGGGGTTGATGAATGTTGAAGAGTATTGGTTTTGTTTGGGGATTGAACTAGTAGTGTGAAAATGGGGTGAATGGATAGTATTGAAGGGTTTGGTAAGGTAAGTTAGATAGGATAGAACAAGAAGTAGTAGGAGATAGGTTATAAGTGAGGATGCTTTTGTAACCATAGTTGTAATTTAGGGCTTTGGTTGGGAGGAGGGCTTGATATGAGTAGAGTGTATGGTGTAGGTGTAAAAGGGGTATGGTATATGTTATGAGTTGCTTGGGGTGGAGCAGTGAGGGTGAGGGGTGGGGCTAGAGGTAATTAGGGTGTGGTTAGAGGTGTGGGAGCAGAGGTGATTAGGGTGTGCTTAGTGGGTTATAAATCTAGAGGTAGTGGGGCTGGGTGGGAATAGGGGGCAGGGTAGGGGAGCGGAGTGAGCCTGTAGGGCGAACGGAGCGGGCAAAGCTAGGAAGGAAGAGCAAGAGGTGAGTGAGCGAAAAACAATCAGTGAGAGCAGGAGTAAAACACAAGGTAAGCATCCACATAGGATAGGAGAAGGGCACTGAGTCTAACAGAGGAATGCAAACATAGAAATTATAAGGGTACAGAGGTAGGATAGGCAGCAGGAGGTTTGGACAGAAAGTTCAGAGCTTACTAACAATGAAATGAAAGTTAGTTAGTGGGTGGATGTTGCCACCTGCTGACCAAAGTGGGTAATAGCAGATATTTGGGGCAGTACAGGGGGGGGTGGAGTCTATGGAGACTGGGTCAGTGCTGGGCTGCTGGCTAGTGCACGCTGGGTCAAAAACATCAACCAGTGGCACAAAGGACTATGCAGTATGGTACATACACATGCTAGATGGTGTACTTCTTGTGGGGAGGCAGGGCAGTTTTCCAATTGCACCACACAATGTCTAAGATAGTTCCTGCTGGTAGGGAACCAGGGTGCTATGGAGCACTGGTAGGATGCCCGGAGTATTGCACGTATTGAACACAAGCTGTAAAAGGAAGTAAAGGTATTAGTACTACTATGGTAACACAGCCATTAATAGGGAAAGGCTACACTGGGGTAGTAAGGATTGAAGTAGAGAGGATTGTGCAGTATGGGTGGCTAAAGATGGTATGTGGTGAGGGTGTGAGTTTATGAGAAGTATAGAAGTGGCCTAGGGATGGTATGTGGTGAGGGTGTGAGTTTGTGAGAGCTAAGTGGGATGCATAATTAGGTCTGTACACAGTTCCCAAGTAAATCAAACAGATAATCCTAGTCGCCAAACCGCTTGTTGAGAGCTATCTAGAGGCGGGTCAACACACTGTAGTTAAATGGTTATTTTGGTTATAAGTTATCCCAAGATATTTTAAGGAGTAAGAGATATTGAATTGTCCAGGACGGGAAACAGAAATAGAAAAAGAACAGCCAAATAAGAGGAACAAAAAAAAAGACTTTATTTAGATTGAGTTTGTAATCAGATAGATGAATAAATGTGTTTACAGAATCCATAATTGTTATGGCATTGAATATATCTGTGCATGTCATCAGCACATTGTGTAAAGGGAACTGATATATTGCAAACTTTAGGAGACATATTTTAATATATAATAGAATAGAAATGTTTTCTCTTTATAGATAGACAGATAGATAGATAGATAGATAGATAGATAGATAGATAGATAGATAGATAGATAGATAGACAGACAGACAGATAGATAGATAGATAGATAGATAGATAGATAGATAGATAGATAGATAGATAGATAGATAGATAGAAGTTTTGGTATTACAACTCTTTTCTAGATCTATTTAGATATAAATCAGAAATGCCACTATCAGAAAGCAGTTATAAGCTGTGGCTAGAGTTCATTAATTTTGGCTTTAGAAAATTCTGCAGATAAACCTTTTGACCTAGAAGATTTATGAGATTATAAAGAATTAATTATTTTCATTCACTTGGAATAAAATGAGCAAGTAATAATAGCTAAAATTTTGACAGAATAACAAGTAAGATACATTGGTTTAAATGCTGTTTTTACCCTCTTCTTGTAAAGTAAAAGGAAGACTACAATACAGTTGTTGGAATATATCAATAAAAATAGTAACTGCATTATCTGTTGCGGGGTCACCATCCAGTTTTAGTTTTGAAACCCCAGTATTAGAGTTGTGTATCTGCATGAGTTTGAGAAGACATCTGGATTGAAATGTACCGATTCAGAACATTTTGCCATCATCTTAATGTCATATCATGAAAGTTGTGAGCTAAGCCAAGTATTTGATTGAGCCTTAACATTTTTGAAACATTTTCCATACTTTACAAGTATCACATATTTTAATAATTTTACATTTTTCTTATAAAAAGCTTTGTTTTTACATTTTTTTACTTTTTAGTATAGTATACATATCTAATTAGCACACCTCTAATTGTGAATTTAAAACAACCCTTTCAATATATTTTATAGATCTAGTTGAACTGAATTATTTTGAGAATCTATGAATCTGTTCCTCTATTTTATTGGTAGCAATAGAATCCAGTATGATAGAATGATTAAGGTACTAATTCCTGTTCATTTTTAGATTTTCAGAATATTTCACAAGGTCAGTATAATGTTTAATGTCTAAATCAGTACACAAGTATATAGCTTCAGTGGTGCAATTAAAGATCCGTAATAGAAGGAAGGATTTGTGCCTACCTGAGAAAAGAGAAAATTGTTGATGGTGAGGAAAAATATAATATAGATCAGTTTCCCAAAAGTTTCCATTATCAATTAACACAACAGAAAAATACCATCCAATTTTGGTAAATTACCGCATTTCAGTCAACAGGAGATATATACAATGATTTTTAAATCTGTAAAGGAGAAATATAAATATACTTGTGGAGATATTTCAAATTGAAGATTCAGAATTTTTGGTAAAATGCAGCCTATCTCAGGGATTTATAAATTATTTTCCATTGTCTAGGTATTAACCTCTTACTTTACTGTCTTCCTTTAAAATGTGTTAAGGTTGTCTGTCTAATAATCTTCAACACTTTAGTAACCAATTTAGTCTTCATTTTGGGAAAATACAGCATATCTCCGAGTAAATAGCTTCAAGGTTCTCCTATTTTCCTATTGCTCAAGTCATTCATCTCTGTTACTGCTTTATAAACCTTATGGGAAAGCTCCAGCTTCTTAGTAATACAGTAACCTCTGGATCATACCCTGATGATGCCAATGCAGACCATGATGCCCGCTTAAATCTTGGAGTCATAGCAACTGAATTACAAATACAAAATAATTTTATCTTGGACACAGAGCCAGAACATTCTCAGTTTCTATTTCCCCCATATTATAGTAGATAAAGAATGTTTATATCTTGCAAAAATTATTTCCCAGGAAAAGGCAGGATTGTCTGGAATTAATATAGTGTTATCACTAAACTGAACATCTGGAGTGCCTGAATTTTTTATCTGAATCCAGATCTTGCATCATCCTTTTTTAAACCCAGTTTTTACATTTCTATGTTTCCATTCATATCAAATAAATGTACTATTTGTTTCTAGTGAAGAGGCCAGATAAAATTGTTGTATTTTATAAATGTGTGCTTCCATAACTGAGGAAATTGCCATTGTAGCTCATACGTTGGAACTCATTTTACTGATATCACTTCTGTCTTCTGCACATTGGCATTGTAGTGTGACAGTGTGAACTTGGAGTTCAAACAGTTTTATTATATATGGGACCCAGAGTTAACTTTGCATATTATCAGCAATACAAAGTCAACTTTTATTTCTATCTACATAACATAGCAAGCGCACAGAAGTGTGATGTATCTACCTGCACCCCACACACACACACACACACACACACACACACAAATGCTTATGATGCATCTATGGCTACAACAAATATATACAACAAAAAACATGCCTTATCTGTAACACGTAATCAGTTTACCTATCTGCAGGTCATTTGAAATGTGAAATCCAAAAAATGTATCATGTTACATAAGGCTTGCATGAACTCTGTGAGATCTCCTAAGTCCCCCTCAAATAGTAGAAACATATCATCCAGGTACCTAGTGTACCAACAGACTCTCTTGCTCTCACGTTTTACTTTGAGACTCAAGCAATCCCATATTTGGATGTCTGGTTATCAAAAGACACAAACAAGAGTAGGTATATAGCTAAAATTTACCGAAAGCCTACATATTCAAATGACTTCCTCCACTTCAGCAGCAACCATACCTTTTACCAGAAAAAGGTTGTGGTAAAAGGCCAGATGGTCAGACCATCCAAAAAGACAACTCTGGATTCAGATTTCAACATTGAGTGTGATAATTTAAAAGGGATTTTTTTTGGGAGAGGTTACCCCTCTTTTTTGCTGGATGAGATCATTAATGAGGTTAGGAGGAAAAAAGAATCAAAACATTTCTTACCATATTGAATAAAGAGTTAGTTTCACCTGAGGAAAGAATAATTTCAAAGATTATTCCTAGTGGGAGGGGTGAAACTACTGAGAAAATTGATTATAAAATCAGCTTTCTAACAACTTTTTCAACTGATGCCATTGACCTCAGGAACATATTAAGTACAAATTTGGCCCTGATAAATGATGACAGTAATTTAAGGAACAAACTTGGACTAGAACCAAGGATTATTTTTAGAAAGGGTTTTAACTTGAAATCATTATTAAATAAAGAAATAAGGCCCTACATTCCCAATAAGTGTATGAAAAAGTGTGTCAGATGTTCTATATGTAAATAAGTAGAAATAACCCACTCAGTGAATATAGGAAACATGAAATTTACCTTGGCAGGGAAATATGATTGTAACACAAAGGGAGGTATTTATCTAGCAAGATGCCAACAATGCCCCGTATTCTACATTGGAAAGACGTAGAGGCATTTTAAACAAAGGATCTGTGAGCATCAGTGTGCTATCAGCAAACAGGATAAAAATAATACTTTAGCAAGACACATATTGGAACAAGATGATCACTGATTTCACTGTACTATTATTGAAAAAGTAGAAGTTAGCCCTGGGGGGACCATGGTCATTAAGACTTGAGGAGAGGGTGTTATTTTGGCTATTGAAGACTAATGCTTTTTCCTTCCCAGGCTTAAATGATACTTGTTTTTTAAAATGTGTCTTAAACTTAAAATCTTTAACCAGATACAACTATTGACAGTGATATAAAAAAATGTATTTATTTTTTAATTTATTTTTTCAGTATGTGAATTTTAATGTATATATATATATATATATATATATATATATATATATATATATATATATATTTTTTTTTTTTTTTATATATGCGTTCTCATGTATTGTATATATTTCTTTAAATGGTTTTTAGGGGTTGTATTTGTGCTTGAGAGAGGTCATGATGTCATAATTAACTGTGTTATTTAAATTGTTTAGTACTGTGCTTTGATGTCTGAAGAAGTTCCTTCATTGTGAGCGAACGAAAGCACTAACAATGAATTGTGGATTTTAAACTGGCGTTTATTTCTGATATTTTATTCAACTGTTGGTGGTATTCGTTTTTTAAGTTGTTTGTGTGTCATGGAACCTGAAGAAAATACTAACTCTCCTTCACTGTTCTCCCAAAACAATGTCTCTATGGGGGACAGGCATTCCATTGGGATGTTAATGCAACTAATTCAGCAGTTAAACAACCGGGTTGATGACTTGGCCAAAAGAATGACTTCGAATAAAGTCCATCATTTTTTTCTGTCAGTGGCCATCTCTCAAGTACAAGCACTCTAAGCCAGGAAAACAGTATTAGCCAAGGTAACTTATCTCTTACTACAATTTCTTCTGGACCCCTTATAAACTCCCAAAATGTACAAGAAGGGGGTTCATCTGGAACAGTTAATGGCATGGCTAACAGTAACAATAATCTTGGACATAATGTTCCTGGTAGTATCCCTTTCCTTAATGACTGGCTTAATGCTAATTCTATATTTTTCACTCTGCAAGCTGATGGGACAGTGTTTAACCAAACTACAGCTTCTGAATTAAGGGAAAATGTCATCATTTCTAATTTAAAAGACTGATTCAAAGCTGATGAAGTATAAAAAGCTTCAACTTGAAGTCGCTTACCTCAGGGAATGTATTCAAAGACAGCACATTCCACGAGGTCTTATACAGTGGCAATATCCTACTGGTCTAATCCAGAACTCACCCTTTCATTTAGATTTATTGAGACTGTTTGATCGCCAGGGAATTGAGTTCTTAGAAATCCTGATTAAACACTACTCGACACAAATGGATGTTTTGAAAACTGAATTTGGTGCCTTGGAACAGAACATTAAATTGGATATTAACTTTTTAAGATACAAGTACAATTTTTGCCGTATTTACAGTAGCATAGACACTACCATTGATAAAGAGAGAGGGGGTAAAATCAAAAAACTTGAAAGAGACAGGAAAGAATATGAACAGGGTATAGCATACCCACCTACACCCCTTCCTCAGCAAATGAACAATTTAAACATCAACAATGGTGTTAATTTAGTGTCTAACACCATAAATAAAAGCTTTACAGATAACGAAATACAAGAGGAAGTAGTAGACACCCCCGGCAATTGGAACAGCTGACTAAGAAACAGAACACATCAAAATAATGGTGGATCAGAGCCACAAGATTTTCAGAGGTGTCAGTAGCAGCCTTCAAACTCAGCCCAAGGCAACAATCAACACAACCTGAGGTCCAGGATGCAGAATTGATGGAGGAGGTAGCAGACCAGAGCATTACTGATGAAACGTATTGAGCCGGTTCACTGTGTCAGCATCTAAAAAAACACAAAAGGTGACTTTATAATTTATAACTATACTGACTTTGTTATTAAACCTGCCTTGGTCCAGACTTTATCAAAGGGATTTACATTTGTGCCTTCTATGAGGGCTAACTTGGCAAGCTGTTTGCTTGATTTAAACTTTTTTTGCCGAAAATTGAATTTGCAACTGCTTTTTGTAAAAACTTTGTCGACCATTAATTTATTTGAGAAAAAATGCGAGGCTGACATTAGATTTTTACTGAATACATCTATGGGGAAGAGTTTTAAGGACAGGAATATAACAACAGCAGAGCTTAATGATTTGTTTGATTGAGAATGGCAGGGGTTAGACTCCTGTGACCTGACAAAGATGGGGGGGGAGGCTTGTTTTTATGTATGAAGAGGATTACAAGGATAAAATTAGAGCCACACTTGAAAATAAGGCATATGAGCATCTCTCACTAAATGAAACGAACAAGGCATATCAAAATGTTAGAAATTCTGTTAATGATTTGTTTCTTGAAGGTTACATAGATGTAAACACACTTAACTATTTACACATGACAGCACCTGTCACCATTTTATTTGGAATTCCCAAGATACATAAAGGTATCCATAAGCCACCATTTAGACCTATTATAGATGGTAGGAATTCCATCTCATACACTTGTGCAAGGTCTGTGGAACAGAAATTAAAGAAATGTCTTGAGACAGAGGCCCAAATATGTAAGGACTCTTGGAGTTTTTTAGAATCTATGAACAATTTAGAATTCAACCAAGAGTATATTTTTTTTGACAATAGATGTCAAGGACCTCTATACGGTCATCCACAAGAGCTAGGGATGGGATGGAATAGTCAAGGGAATTCCTGTTTGGTAAGAAAGCACCGGGGGATGAAATATATTTGATTTTTCACCTATTGGAGTTAATTCTTACTAATAATTATTTCTACTTTGATGGAGATCTGTTCCTTCAAAAAGAAAGGTGTGGTGATGGGCTCACCTTGTGGGGGAGCCTTTGGCAATTGTGTCATGGCCCATTGGGAACAACAGATATTTTTCCAACATGAAATTTACAGCAAGAGAATCCATTGGTACATTAGGTACCTAGACGATATGTTTCTACTATTTGAGGGGGACTTAGGAGATCTCACAGAATTCATGCAAGTCTTATGTAACATGACACATTTTTTTGATTTCACATTTCACTTTGAGACTCAAGCAATCCCATATTTGGATGTCTGATTATCAAAAGACACAAACAATAGTAGGCTGTTGTTGTGTCTTTCGGGTTTTCCCGGTTAAGGGTCGCCACAGCGGAACTCTGGTCCGCTAATAATTGGCAGTAGATGGTATATAGCTAAAATTTACTGAAAGCCTACATATTCAAATGACTTCCTCCACTTCAGCAGCAACTACCCCTTTCACCAGAAAAAGGCTGTGGTAAAAGGCCAGATGGTCAGAGCAGCCAGAATGACAACTCTGGATTCAAATTTCAACATAGAGTATGATCATTTAAAAATGGATATTTTTTAGGAAAGGTTACCCCTTTTTTTGCTGGATGAGATCATTAATAAGGTTGGGAGGAAAAGAAAATCAGGACATTTCTTACCATATTGAATAAAGGGTTAGTTTCACCTGAGGAAAGAATAATTTCAAGGATTATTCCTAGTGGGAGGGGTGAAATTACTGAGAAAATTGATTATAAAATCAGCTTTCTAACAACTTTTTCAACTGATGCCATTGATCTCAGGAACATATTAAGTAAAAATTAGTCCCTGATAAATGATGACAGTAATTTAAGGAACAAGCTTGGACTAGAACCAAGGGTCATTTTTAGAAAGGGTTTTAACTTGAAATCATTATTAAATAAAGAAATAAAGCCCTACATTCTCAATAAGGGCATGAAAAAGTGTTGCAGATGCTCTGTATGTAAATATGTAGAAATAACATGGTCATTGAATATAGGAAACATGAAATTTACCTTGGCAGGAAAATATGATTGTAACACAAAGGGAGTTATTTATCTAGCAAAATGCCAGCAATGCCCCGTATTCTACATTGGAAAGACGGAGAGGCATTTTAAACAAAGGATCTAAGAGCATCATTATGCTATCAGCAAACAGGATTGGAGCAAGCTGATCACTGCTCTCACTACACTATTGTTGAAAAAGTAGAAGTTAGCCCTAGGGGGGACCGTGGTCATTAAAACTTGAGGAGAGGGAGTTATTTTGACAATTGAAGACTAATGCTTTTTCCTTCCCAGGCTTAAATGATACTTGATCTTTAAAATGTGTCTTAAAATTAAAATCTTTAACCAGATAAAAATATTGACAATGATATAAAAATTGTATTTATTTTTTTCAGTATGTGAATTTTAATGTGTGTGTGTGTGTGTGTGTGTATATATATATATATATATATATATATATATATATATATATATATATATATATATTAATATATGCATTCTCATGTATTATATATGTTTCTTTAAATGGTTTTTAGGGGTTGTATTTGTGCTTGAGAGAGGTCATGATGTCATAATTAACTGTGTTATTTAAATTGTTTAGTACTGTGCTTTGATGTCTGAAGAAGTTCCTTGACTGTGAGCGAACAAAAGCGCTAACAATAAATTGTGGACTTTGAACTGGCATTTATTTCTGCTATTTTATTCAACTGTTGGTGGTATTCATTTCTTAAGTTGTTTATGTGAAGACTAAATGACTGGAAATCTGGATTTAGTCAAGATTGCCAATTCTTGGAATATTCCATTTTCTTTGAGGCATAGTGATCTTGGAGTTGGTTCATATAAGTTCTTTGGGTTCCAAGGGGGATGTATTGCCCGCTGCAAAACAATAAGTTTAGGATAGAAAAGTGATGTTTGATATTCACTCATCTCCTGTATTTTTGGTCTTATATTTTTAAATTTTGGGACTCAGCATAGCCAGTCCTGACATTTCAGTAGGAAGATGACACAGAATACATGTGGACACAATAGATAATGTTCATGCACTGTGCAATGATGTAACATAATCAGACCACATACAATGTCCCTGTAGATGCTCACATAAAATAAAGTTGGCAGATACCAGTATATGCCAGTACTTTCCCAGTCTAACAGTAAAGCTGTGCATAGTGTACTACATATATCCAAGATAATCTCAACAACTAATCTGCTAGGACAAGGATGGTGTAAAACATGAAACCAGATGGGGAAAGAGAAACTTTTGTTCTCATTCATTCACCATGTAGGTACCCTCTGGCCCTATGACATCAGCCAAAACTAATATTTTCCTGATTATCCTAAGAAAATTGTGTCAGTTATGTGAGAACAAATGAATAGCCTGCAAATTATACTTAAGACATCATTTCTAATATGGCAGGTAGTGCAACACAGAGTTGTACTGATCGTGTACTCCAGCATCTCTCCTACACCAGTCCACAAGTATGTGCTCTCAGAGGCATGCATTGTCAAGATGCTGCACCTTATGCTGCACGTCCATGACAGCACAATATAGTGAGTCATAGGCATGCATGCCTCCTAACCTAATCTGTGTGTTATGCAATTACGTATACATTTACATTGATTTAGAGGCACACCACTATTTTGTGTGCTGTTGCACATACTATGAAACTTATACTGGATATTTAGGCAAATATATTGGAAATAATGGGAGCACATTATGGATCCTTCAGGATGTCAGAAGAGGTACACACTACTCTACAAATGTGTGGTAAGCATTTCCCCTAATTACTTCTCAGATGCAGAGCTTCTGCCTGTTCCTCTATGAACACATACACTCCCCCTCCTGTGTACCAGTGAAAATCTTCAGAGATCCTAACAACAGGAGGACTCCCTTTCCAGAGAAGGAGTGTCTTGTGGCATCACTTTTGTGAGAGCACTGTCTTTACTAGGGACTTAGATTAAGAAAGCATCATTGCCCCCCTGCAAAAGTATGTTTTTGTTATATTTTTGTTATTTGTTAGGCGATTGGGCACCTAGACTTCAGCGAAAATACACTTTCATGTGCACTTTTGCTAAAGTGGGATTCTACTTTTTGTTTTCGGTTAAGTGACAATTCATTGTAAAGTAGTAGACCCATATATATATATATATATATATATATATATATATATATATATATAGATTGCATACACTAGATTGAAGGTTCACTACTTCAAAATAGTGTATGGAATGCACACTGCAGCGAAAGTGCACTTAATCAAAAGTGCACTTACGCGAAGTTCAGTATAACGAATGGGCGTTGTGCTGAACTTCTGTGCAACACTCATGGACCTTAGGGTTAGGGCATGGGTCATGGGGCTATCCCCTTACCATGACCTGTGCCCTAACTCTAAGGTCCGTAACGACTGTAGCGCAGTGAAGGACATAGCAATGTCCTCCACTATGGTGTGAGCTTTACTAACTATCCCCTTACCCTAACCCGTGCCCTAACCCTAAGGTCTGTGAGTATCACACCATAGTGGAGGACATAGCTTGTTTTTGATGTCCTCCACTGTGCTGCGGTACTTTCGGTGAAGTGCACTTTCACGGAAGTTCATTTTTGTTAAAGTGAACTTTCACGTAAATGAGGCTTCCTATTACAAGTTCGAAGTTGTGAACTTTCGTTCTTGTAATAGGAATCCATATATATATATATATATATATATATATATAAATAATATATATATATATAATATATATATATATATATATATATATATATATATATATATATATATACATACATATCTGCTGATTGATCGCGAGTGTTGGCCATATGTCAGGGTCAACTCTGCCTGGGACAAGGATATGCTGTCTACTTGGAGTGAGAATTTTTAGATGAGCTAGAAGGGGAAACTATAACTTACACAGATCAGCATGTGATGTCATATGCATTGCCAAGCATACTGAGGCACCTCCTTCATGCACTGAATGAATGATGGGATATGTAGCAATCTGGATTCACTTACAGGCTGCTACTGGGAGGCACCTAGTCACAAGCAGCATCCCATGTCCTTTCCTCAGTGCAGACAAACTGATATAAGCCACCAATTAACCATCCACTACCCCAGCTGCTCCAGTGCCAGAACTAGTCATCAAACTTTGATTATTGAGATCCCATTCATAGCGCTGTTTCTCTACTCCATAAAGCCAATCTTAATGTGGTAAGCCTAAACACACTTTTTATTGCCATGAAAATAGACAGAATACTTTTGAAAATTTAGGTAACAATAATGATAATTATAGTGCTGAGGGTGGGTTGAGAGATGGTAATGGGGAAAAAAATAATTTTGAGTATAATTCTGAAGGGAACATCAATGACTCTTTAAAGTTTCCCCCACTCAGAAGATTAGAGAGAATCAGGAATCGGAAGTCCCAGGATTACAATTACAAAGAAAAAAATGCATTGTAGAAGGATGGACACTGAGTGGGGGTGATACAAGTAGTGTGCAAGTTATTGTAAGAGACAAATACAAGTACACTTATAGTAACTACATTTTAATTATAGTAAGGAAAATATAACTCAAGTCCTGTTTCATTTATTTTCTAAAGATCTTAACTTTGTACCCATTAAGAAATGTAATATAAGCAAACTGTTAATAGATTTAAAATTATTTGTGAGGAAATAGAATCTTGAATTAATGTTTATAAATAATGTTATTGAAATGGAACAAGGGGGTAGTATAAGAAAGAAAATCATTTGCCCCCCCACCCATTACATCCACAACTCAGGAATTTTGAAAATTTGGTAGAAAAAGAGTTAAGCAATGGAATGAAACACAGAAGAATGTGTTCCAATCTCCCTTTGGAAGAGAAACAGTTGCTTCAGGAATTAGCAGGTAATAGGTACCTGAGGGTGATGAAACTGGACAAAGGGGGAGGAGCAATACTTATGGATACCATGACGTACATAGCTAAAATGATGGAAAATCCGAGTGATGAGAATAAATATTCCAGGGTTTCTAAGAACAAAATCAATGTTGCTGATAACAACGAAAACTACAAACTGAACGCTGCTGACACTCGTAAATGGACAGGAACCAAACAGCTGTTAACCACTTCGATATGCTGTATTGTAGTATTCCAAGTTGTGGTCATAGAAAATGTACCACAAAGAATCGCCACTCACTGAAATGTTTTTTTATATCTTTAATCACAGAAATAGTACAAATGTTAAGCGCTTTCACTCGTATATACGAGCTTCTTCAGAACAACCTGATTACCCTGTTATTCACATTTAAATACATAAAATGACGCCAAAGCAGCAGTACATTAAAGCTGCAGTACATAAATCCCTATTCTTAATAATATATTATATAAAATGTTATATTAAATAAAATGTTGTAATCTTATAAGTATTTTAATTTAAAAATTGTAAAAAATATATAAAAAAATCAAAAACTTCATAACATAATCATACAAATATATGTTGTGTTATACATATATTCTCTACTATAATCTTCTCTAGCTTAAAAATAAGTACACTGAAACAGGTCAAGCCTTGTAAATATAAATGGTTATAACACTTACCTAATAAATGTAATGATATATACCCTAAATCATCTTTTTAACATCAATAAAGGTTTTACTGTAATATAATCATTTATTCCAGGCAAAGTCATTGCATCAGTAAACACTTGCCACCAGTATTCCTTATATGCCAATATGTTTTTTATATTTCCCCCTCTAGGGTTTGCCTTAACAGTTTCAAAAATTGCAAACTTGAAAGAATGTTCAATGCCTGCTGTACTAATGTGTTTATATAAGGCATTTTTTGCATCTTTTGATCTGATACTGTAAATGTGTGAGTAAATCCTTTTCCTGAATTGTCTTTCAGTCCTGCCTATGTAATAGGCCGGACAAATGTTGCACTTAGCAATATAAACTATCATACTAGTTTTGCAATTTCCTTGAGTGGGTCTAATAATGGTATTATTTACATTCTCCAAAGTGAAGGTGTTATCTTCACATATAAATTGACATTGACCACAAGCTCCACATTTTTAGTGTGTTTCTCTTTCACAGTAGATGGTAAATGGCCATTTTCTAGTATGTGTTTCAGATTCTTCCCCATTTTAAAAACAAATTTTGGTTTAGGGCCCAGAATTTTATGTATGTCTTCATCCATAAGGATAATTTGCCAGTTACTAGTTAAAATATTTTTCACTTGACGGGAAAATGGGCCATATTGAACTATACAAGCCCTATTGAAAGATGAATCATTCCCTTTATTTGTAATTCCTTTTTCTCTGTTATTGTCTCAGAGCCAGCATAATTAAGTCCTAGGAGAGGTTTATATTTCTGTCCCCACTCTTTAAGAACATATGTTCCTGTATCTTCCATCATATGTTCATCATAACCTCTTTCTCTAAATAGACTAGTGATAAAATTCACCTCATCTTTTGTGTCCTTCCTATCAGATGTCATTCTAAGTGCTCGAATTACTTGTCCCTTGTAAATGTTATATTTAAGTTTCTTAGGGTGGTTACTATTATAATCTAAATAAGAATTGGAGAAGGTGATTTTCCTATTGATCTTGGATTTAAAACCTTCTCCTTCAAGGGAAATTAGTGTGTCCAGATAAGCCACCCCTTTCTGGTTACACTCATATGTGAATTTTAGATAGTCACTAGTTTCATTCAAGTATTGGACAAATGTTAGAAAAGAATTGGAATGTCCTTTCCACAGGATGTATATGTCGTCCAAGAACTGGGAATAGTAAATAATATTCTCAAAATATTTACTATTGAAGATATTATTCTCTTCCCAATCCAGTAAAACCAAATTGGCGTATATGGGGGCGCAAGCTGCCCCCATAGCCACCCCTCTGGTCTGCCTAAAAATCTCTCCCTCATAATAAATAAAATTATTTTCTAGTACTATACTAGTGAGCTCCACTAGTAAGCTTATTCTGTCCCATGACATAGCAGAATATTTTCTCAAGCTGTTTGTAAATGCAGTCAAACCTTGTTCTAATGGGATGCATGAAAATAAATCCACAACATCCACTGATGTAAATAATATGTCTTGTTTGTCAACATTAACAGGGTAGTTTTTTAAAAATTCCCAAGAATCTTTTACCATATGGGTGATTTTAGAGTATATAGGTTTTAATAACGTATCTATGACCACTCCAATGGGAAAAGTTTTGGACTTGCTCCCAGAAATTATGGGATGAAATGGGGGATTCAAAATGTCTTTGTGAGTTTTAGGTATGCCTACAATTGTGGCCGTAACCGGATCTTTTACTGACATATACTGGTATAATTCCTCACTAACTCTATTCTCATGTAAGTAGTCTTCCAGAAACATGTCAATTCTCCTATATGCTATGTGTACCTCATTCAAAGATGAGACAGTATAATTGCCAGAACTATGTAGTATGTCATGTAAGATGGTACTGTATGAAAAAGCATCGTATATGACCATCCCTCCTCCCTTATCTGGTTTCATTATATGAATACTTCTATCAGTCTTCAACTCATTTAACAAAGTACTCTCTTCATAAGTTAAATTCTTTTGATTCTTGGTCTTACTAGCTTTCTTGTTTAAAGCATATAGGTCTCTAGCTGACTTTTTTTCAAAATTCTGTACATAAAAATTATTAGGAGGAATATAGCAACTTTTTTTCTTAAATGGGTTAATCTGCACAGTTTGGCCTATTTCCTGTTGGAACTGAACTGCCAAATTTAATTTCCTAGTATATAACTTTAGTTCACTTATACTATCAACAAGATTAAAGTTGGTAGTGGGAACAAATTTTAAACCTTTGGATAAAAGGGTAAAATGGGTAGTCTCTAATTTTTTACTACTGTAATTGAATATCTTAAAGTTGTTATATTCGTAAACAACACCATCTTGTCTAATGACCTGTGCTACTTCCTCACCTTTGGGGTTATCCAATGTGATAAGGGAAGAATCTAAATTATTCAGAGGTGTGTTTAAAACTTTTTCTTCCATCTCCCCCCTTGGTTCCATTTTGCTGAATATTCTTTTCTTGGCATCTGAAAAAAATCACCCTCCTGTCTATAGTTGTCTCTATGTTTAAAGGTGTCCTGTCTATAATGCCCTTTCTCATTATAAACCTGTTCCTTATGATTCCATTTGTACATCTCATGAGATCCATACTGTTCTCTATCCCTACTTAATTTTTTGTTTTTCTTTTCGAAGGCCTTTTTTGCCCTGTCTTCAGCTATATCAAACTGTTTAAAATGTAGTCTGTCCCATTCTACAAACGCTAAATCTTGTGTAATAGTTTGATTCAAATTCTCTACTTCATCAATACATTTACCTAGTTTTGCATCATTGTGTTTGATAAGTGTCTTCATAAATTCAAATCCAAATGTGTCAAATAATGAGTTAAATTCACTAACCACATTGTCAGTTATATCTATACCCATAGGAACCTTAAAAAAACGTAGACCCATAGCCACTATCTTTAAGGACAAACAGTGGTTTAAGTATGCATTGTCTAACTTAATGGCATTAATCGTATTTAGTTTTTTGCCGAAAGCATATATCATTTCCTTTAATGACCCTTTAACTAAATATCTTTTTTTATCAATTGTCTTTTCATTCAATATATCAAAGTTACAGTCTCTATCAACAAAATCCTTTAAATTATATCCATTGTTATATATTTTTTTAACTGCTCCATTAGCAGTACATCTTTTAGGTAAAATTTTTGTACCTGTAACTTTGTTGTCCTTAGCCACAACCTGACCATAAGTTTTGATCGGTTGTGATGTTTTTGGTCGTGTGCCAGTCCGTCTGGCTTCCTTCATAAGATTTCCGAAAGAAAAGTCAAATGTAAAGTCATTTAAGTCCATAATATTGTTGTCGACTTTGCCTGCAGTATTAGATAGGTCTATCCCCTCTCTCCGTTGTGTTCGACTGATCTGCCCATTCGGGACACCGGGAGATGACGTCGATAGTATTTCCATGCTGTTAACCATTGCTTTAGAATTAATCCCCATATCGTTACCATTAGGAGAGTTCATTTTAGAAAGATCAGAGAAGTTGTTGTGATCCCCTAGTGTCCCAGTCGGTTCACGATTGAACAACTCTTCTCGTCGCTTGTTACTGTTAAATAGTTCCATCAGCTTAGATATCTCTCCACGTAACACTGACACTTCAGCACGAATGTCAGCAATTTCATTCCTGTGTGTGGAAGAAGAATTGCTGCCTGGGCTACGAGTGTTGTCCATAGTCGACTACTGAAATCAGCGTATATAGCCACTTGAAAACAACGAAAACTACAAACTGAACGCTGCTGACACTCGTAAATGGACAGGAACCAAACAGCTGTTAACCACTTCGATATGCTGTATTGTAGTATTCCAAGTTGTGGTCATAGAAAATGTACCACAAAGAATCGTCACTCACTGAAATTTTTTTTATATCTTTAATCACAGAAATATTACAAATGTTAAGCGCTTTCACTCGTATATACGAGCTTCTTCAGAACAACCTGATTACCCTGTTATTCACATTTAAATACATAAAATTGGCGCCAAAGCAGCAGTACATTAAAGCTGCAGTACATAAATCCGTAGTCTTAATAATATATTATATAAAATGTTATATTAAATAAAATGTTGTAATCTTATAAGTATTTTAATTTAAAAATTGTAAAAAATATATAAAAAAATCAAAAACTTCATAACATAATCATACAAATATATGTTGTGTTATAGATGTATTCTCTACTATAATTTTCTCTAGCTTAAAAATAAGTACACTGAAACAGGTCAAGCCTTGTAAATATAAATGGTTATAACACTTACCTAATAAATGTAATGATATATACCCTAAATCATCTTTTTAACATCAATAAAGGTTTTACTGTAATATAATCATTTATTCCAGGCAAAGTCATTGCATCAGTAAACACTTGCCACCAGTATTCCTTATATGCCAATATGTTTTTTATATTTCCCCCTCTAGGGTTTGCCTTAACAGTTTCAAAAATTGCAAACTTGAAAGAATGTTCAATGCCTGCTGTACTAATGTGTTTATATAAGGCATTTTTTGCATCTTTTGATCTGATACTGTAAATGTGTGAGTAAATCCTTTTCCTGAATTGTCTTTCAGTCCTGCCTATGTAATAGGCCGGACAAATGTTGCACTTAGCAATATAAACTATCATACTAGTTTTGCAATTTCCTTGAGTGGGTCTAATAATGGTATTATTTACATTCTCCAAAGTGAAGGTGTTATCTTCACATATAAATTGACATTGACCACAAGCTCCACATTTTTTAGTGTGTTTCTCTTTCACAGTAGATGGTAAATGGCCATTTTCTAGTATGTGTTTCAGATTCTTCCCCATTTTAAAAACAAATTTTGGTTTAGGGCCCAGAATTTTATGTATGTCTTCATCCATAAGGATAATTTGCCAGTTACTAGTTAAAATATTTTTCACTTGATGGAAAAATGGGCCATATTGAACTATACAAGCCCTATTGAAAGATGAATCATTCCCTTTATTTGTATTTCGTCTCTGTTATTGTCTCAGAGCCAGCATAATTAAGTCCTAGGAGAGGTTTATATTTCTGTCCCCACTCTTTAAGAACATATGTTCCTGTATCTTCCATCATATGTTCATCATAACCTCTTTCTCTAAATAGACTAGTGATAAAATTCACCTCATTTTTTGTGTCCTTCCTATCAGATGTCATTCTAAGTGCTCGAATTACTTGTCCCTTGTAAATGTTATATTTAAGTTTCTTAGGGTGGTTACTATTATAATCTAAATAAGAATTGGAGAAGGTGATTTTCCTATTGATCTTGGATTTAAAACCTTCTCCTTCAAGGGAAATTAGTGTGTCCAGATAAGCCACCCCTTTCTGGTTACACTCATATGTGAATTTTAGATAGTCACTAGTTTCATTCAAGTATTGGACAAATGTTAGAAAAGAATTGGAATGTCCTTTCCACAGGATGTATATGTCATCCAAGAACCGGGAACAGTAAATAATATTCTCAAAATATTTACTATTGAAGATATTATTCTCTTCCCAATCCAGTAAAACCAAATTGGCGTAAATGGGGGCGCAAGCTGCCCCCATAGCCACCCCTCTGGTCTGCCTAAAAATCTCTCCCTCATAATAAATAAAATTATTTTCTAGTACTATACTAGTGAGCTCCACTAGTAAGCTTATTCTGTCCCATGACATAGCAGAATATTTTCTCAAGCTGTTTGTAAATGCAGTCAAACCTTGTTCTAATGGGATGCATGAAAATAAATCCACAACATCCACTGATGTAAATAATATGTCTTGTTTGTCAACATTAACAGGGTAGTTTTTTAAAAATTCCCAAGAATCTTTAACCATATGGGTGATTTTAGAGTATATAAGTTTTAATAACGTATCTATGACCACTCCAATGGGAAAATTTGTTCCCACTACCAACTTTAATCTTGTTGATAGTATAAGTGAACTAAAGTTATATACTAGGAAATTAAATCTGGCAGTTCAGTTCCAACAGGAAATAGGCCAAACTGTACAGATTAACCCATTTAAGGAAAAAAGTTGCTATATTCCTCCTAATAATTTTTATGTACAGAATTTTGAAAAAAAGTCAGCTAGAGACCTATATGCTTTAAACAAGAAAGCTAGTAAGACCAAGATTCAAAAGAATTTAACTTATGAAGAGAGTACTTTGTTAAATGAGTTGAAGACTGATAGAAGTATTCGTATAATGAAACCAGATAAGGGAGGAGGGATGGTCATATACGATGCTTTTTCATAAAGTACCATCTTACATGACATACTACATAGTTCTGGCAATTATACTGTCTCATCTCTGAATGAGGTACACATAGCATATAGGAGAATTTACATGTTTCTGGAAGACTACTTACATGAGAATAGAGTTAGTGAGGAATTATACCAGTATATGTCAGTAAAAGATCCGGTTATGGCCACAATTGTAGGCATACCTAAAACTCACAAAGACATTTTGAATCCCCCATTTCGTCCCATAATTTCTGGGAGCAAGTCCAAAACTTTTCCCATTGGAGTGGTCATAGATACGTTATTAAAACCTATATACTCTAAAATCACCCATATGGTAAAAGATTCTTGGGAATTTTTAAAAAACTACCCTGTTAATGTTGACAAACAAGACATATTATTTACATCAGTGGATGTTGTGGATTTATTTTCATGCATCCAATTAGAACAAGGTTTGACTGCATTTACAAACAGCTTGAGAAAATATTCTGCTATGTCATGGGACAGAATAAGCTTACTAGTGGAGCTCACTAGTATAGTACTAGAAAATAATTTTATTTATTATGAGGGAGAGATTTTTAGGCAGACCAGAGGGGTGGCTATGGGGGTGGCTTGCACCCCCATATACGCCAATTTGGTTTTACTGGATTGGGAAGAGAATAATATCTTCAATAGTAAATATTTTGAGAATATTATTTACTATTCCCGGTTCTTGGACGACATATACATCCTGTGGAAAGGACATTCCAATTCTTTTCTAACATTTGTCCAATACTTGAATGAAACTAGTGACTATCTAAAATTCACATATGAGTGTAACCAGAAAGGGGTGGCTTATCTGGACACACTAATTTCCCTTGAAGGAGAAGGTTTTAAATCCAAGATCAATAGGAAAATCACCTTCTCCAATTCTTATTTAGATTATAATAGTAACCACCCTAAGAAACTTAAATATAACATTTACAAGGGACAAGTAATTCGAGCACTTAGAATGACATCTGATAGGAAGGACACAAAAGATGAGGTGAATTTTATCACTAGTCTATTTAGAGAAAGAGGTTATGATGAACATATGATGGAAGATACAGGAACATATGTTCTTAAAGAGTGGGGACAGAAATATAAACCTCTCCTAGGACTTAATTATGCTGGCTCTGAGACAATACCAGAGACAAAAGGAATTACAAATAAAGGGAATGATTCACCTTTCAATAGGGCTTGTATAGTTCAATATGGCCCATTTTCCCGTCAAGTGAAAAATATTTTAACTAGTAACTGGCAAATTATCCTTATGGATGAAGACATACATAAAATTCTGGGCCCTAAACCAAAATTTGTTTTTAAAATGGGGAAGAATCTGAAACACATACTAGAAAATGGCCATTTACCATCTACTGTGAAAGAGAAACACACTAAAAATGTGGAGCTTGTGGTCAATGTCAATTTATATGTGAAGATAACACCTTCACTTTGGAGAATGTAAATAATACCATTATTAGACCCACTCAAGGAAATTGCAAAACTAGTATGATAGTTTATATTGCTAAGTAACATTTGTCCGGCCTATTACATAGGCAGGACTGAAAGACAATTCAGGAAAAGGATTTACTCACACATTTACAGTATCAGATCAAAAGATGCAAAAAATGCCTTATATAAACACATTAGTACAGCAGGCATTGAACATTCTTTCAAGTTTGCAATTTTTGAAACTGTTAAGGCAAACCCTAGAGGGGGAAATATAAAAAACATATTGGCATATAAGGAATACTGGTGGCAAGTGTTTACTGATGCAATGACTTTGCCTGGAATAAATGATTATATTACAGTAAAACCTTTATTGATGTTAAAAAGATGATTTAGGGTATATATCATTACATTTATTAGGTAAGTGTTATAACCATGTATATTTACAAGGCTTGACCTGTTTCAGTGTACTTATTTTTAAGCTAGAGAAGATTATAGTAGAGAATACATGTATAACACAGCATATATTTGTATGATTATGTTATGAAGTTTTTGATTTTTTTATATATTTTTTACAATTTTTAAATTAAAATACTTATAAGATTACAACATTTTATTTAATATAACATTTTATATAATATATTATTAAGAATAGGGATTTATGTACTGCAGCTTTAATGTACTGCTGCTTTGAAGCCAATTTTATGTATTTAAATGTGAATAACAGGGTAATCAGGTTGTTCTGAAGAAGCTCGTATATACGAGTGAAAGCGCTTAACATTTGTACTATTTCTGTGATTAAAGATATAAAAAAACATTTCAGTGAGTGGCGATTCTTTGTGGTACATTTTCTATGACCACAACTTGGAATACTACAATACAGCATATCGAAGTGGTTAACAGCTGTTTGGTTCCTGTCCATTTACGAGTGTCAGCAGCGTTCAGTTTGTAGTTTTCGTTGTTTTCAAATGTTGCTGATAAAGAAAATAGACTTTATGTAGAAAGAGTAAGCAGAGTCTTTCTGCCAAAATTGAACCACACCACACGTCTCCAATAATGAAAATAGTATAAAACAAGCAAAATGAGACGCAGAAGGCTGTAAAATCCAGTATAAAAGGCCTTTACTTAGTGCAACAACACAAGCGCTTTCACAAATATGCTTCACCAGGTGTATACAAGCACTAACAACACACCCACCTTTATATCAAAAATCACATGGCAAATAGTCACATGGATAAAACACTTGTGTTTTAAAAACCCCATATAAATAGCACATAAACTTTATTAATTCCATAGACTAATATTATAAAATAAAAATATATAAATCTAAATGTATAAAAAATGTATTTGTATAAAAAATACTTCATATAGCTTATTTAAAACATATATTAAACATTAATTCCTATCTTTTCAAGTGTCTCTTCCTGAGTCTAGGTCTTAAAGGGATACATTCATTCAAGCCATTACCATCAATGCTCCTAAGTCTGGTAATCCAAATAACTTCCAAATTCTCTGTATTATTGCTGACATCACCTTGTCTAGCATTCTCATGGGTCATCCCTATAACCCTAAATATAAACATGTGAGTTACATCAGTATCTAAAACATGTCTGGCTAGGGCATTGTTCCTATTACCTTTCCTCATATCAAAAATGTTTTAATTTATCCAGACAGGAGATTTATGAACCTTAGGTAAACCTTGTAGCAAAGGTATAATTGGTTTCAATACTAAAAAATAATCAAATAATTCCTGATCAATCCTTTGTTGGTCCAATAAAGCTCTGACTCTAGCATAAACTTCAGATATACAAGAAGAAACCTGTCCAGTGCTCAAGTACTCATAAAATAGGGCATTCCTTAAACTATCCATCATCTTGTCATTATACCAGTCCTTATTGAGTATAACTATCAAGCCTCCCTTATCTGCTGGCCTGAATACTAGACGAGTATCAGTTTCAAGTTCCTTAAGAGCTAACGCCTCCTGTCTGGATAAATTAAAACATTTTTGACGGATTGGTGCCAAGCCAAGAAAGTAATAATGTATTTTTTCATCCTGATCAAGGTAAAGAATATACTTTTAGGGTTACAGCCACATGCGATAGTAGGCATGTTGTTTATCTTGCCTGCTGTATGGTTTGTGCAAAATTCTATGTGGGCAAGACAGATAGGTGTTTGAAAGAACGTATTAAGGAGCATTGCTATAATATGAGGAAAGGTAATAGGAACAACTCCCTAGCCAGACATGTTTTAGATACTGATGTAACTCACATGTTTAAATTTAGGGTTATAGGGATGACCCATGAGAATGCTAGAAAAGGTGATGTCAGCAATAATACAGAGAATTTGGAAGCTATTTGGATTACCAGACTTAGGAGCATTGATGGTAATGGCTTGAATGAATGTATCCCTTTAAGACCTAGACTCAGGAAGAGACCCTTGAATAGATAGGAATTAATGCTTAATATATGTTTTAAATAAGCTATATGAAGTATTTTTTTATACAAATACATTTTTATACATTTAGATTTATATATTTTTATTTTATAATATTAGTCTATGGAATTAATAAAGTTTATGTGCTATTTATATGGGGTTTTTAAAACACAAGTGTTTTATCCATGTGACTATTTGCCATGTGATTTTTGATATAAAGGTGGGTGTGTTGTTAGTGCTTGTATACACCTGATGAAGCATATTTGTGAAAGCGCTTGTGTTGTTGCACTAAGTAAAGGCCTTTTATACTGGATTTTACAGCCTTCTGCGCCTCATTTTGCTTGTTTTGGGTAGAAAGAGTTGCTAAAAGAGGGTATGGTTGACATAGAGACGTATGAATATTTAACAATAGAAAACCCTATAGTACCATCTATGTTTGGCATACCTAAGACCCACAAGACTGTATGTAGATGATCCACCTTTAATGTCAATTGTGGCTGTTAATGGGTCTAAGACCTTCCCTCAAGCTATGTTTTTAGATTTTATACTGAAAAAAATTTGGAAGGAGAAGGAAGGTATATTAAAAGATTTGTGGAATTTTCTTAAAAGCATTAAGTCAGAGATGTATACTGAAAAATTATATTTGTGACTATTGACATAGTAAACATTTTACAGTAATACCTCACAACACAGGTCTGGAGTAGTTAGAAGAAGCCCTATTAAGTAAAGGAGGGCTCACAAACATGAAATTCAGGGTATGTCTTGACCTGATGGAATTAGTGTTAAAAATATTTTATCTACTTCAAAGGAGAATTTTATAGACAAACCCCAGGATTCATGAAGCTCGGTGCAAGGCTGGCGTTAGGCTTCCGCTGACCATGCGGCATGAAGATGGCGCAGTAGCGGCAAATGCATATTAATGAAGGCGCTGCCACCACAGCCACGTGCATAGGAAAGGAGTGCGAGTGCATAGTGCGTGTCGAAGGGCCGCACGGAGGCGTGGAAATGTCAGCTGTCGACGTGCAACCTAAAATGCTTGCATATAACAATTTGCAAGCAATAGTAATCACATCTGTCAGTGTCTGTGGATATTGAAACGTATGCAAAGCATGCAAGACAGTTCCTGCGAACAGAAAATGAAGAAGCAAACATAAATGCGTGGTAGGGAATAACGGGTCCCTATCCCGCAAACAAATGATATTGAAAACCATGTTCCCATAGTCCAACGCAGTGTAGATAGTTATACCAAGTGGAAGTGAAATGCATCATATGTTAGCGCGCCGCCAATAGGTACGTCCAGCCCAATGGTCAGGGTCACCAGCTGATCCATATTGTGAGGGAGGGTACACAGCTGGGCAGATGTTTCCATAACAAAAAACACGATAAATGTAAATATCTAGCGACCGTATGACCGAATTATATCCCACAACGCATGTAATAGTCACATACAATAGGTATGTCCGTATTTCACATACCAAATTTGACAGGAAATAGAATAAGCATGTAAACAAAACAGAAGGAGCATATAAACTGCTACAACAATAAGGCAACAGTATTATCCGTAGCATTGACTGTGGCTACGTGTTGTCCAGTACAATTGGATATGTGTCCGGAATATATCCCATCCTGGACATAGGAAAAGGTGGCATCCTGCCAATGATTAGAACAGTCGGGCAAAATCTGCACATCTGCGGTCCAAGCCGAACTTGTCAGGATGTGTCACAGTTGAACGGGTATTACCCATGTATACCAACCATGTCATAAAAGTTAAGTATGGGCGTGTACCTATGTGCGTGAGGTATAGCATGTGGAAAGTCAAACATGGCAGGGTAGTCCACACAACCATACAGATACCTGACATATGTAGGGTATGCAATGTGTTATCTTGACCGTGTCATGGGCCATCAACCAAAGCAGTGATGGATGTAGTGTCAGGAATATGTGTGTGGGGGGGATGGGTAATGGTATAATCCTCAAAGGTGACACTGTGTCGTATGCAGAATAGGTGAACCGGAGGTGTATGAGCGAGCAGCGGGTGAAGCAGAAAGAAACACTAAAACATGTATACACATCTGCAATACAACCAGACAGGCCATACTGTAGAACACAATCCCACAAACATATGAATATTAAAATGTGCGATACAAATGTACAGACATGTCACCGGCACATACTCACAGATTGGTCCTGATGGAACTGGCCATATCAAATGCAACACATCTGGATGCATAATGGACTACCCAGCATCCCCTCCACAGCACACAACCCGCCCCATACCTGAACGTCCACCAAATCCAGCCATACTTGGCCTACTAATTTGGTGCAGCCACATCTACACATAGTGACCACTACGCATATGTAGTAGATAGTGTCACCCTGGGCAGTTTCAGGATTGCAAACTATATATCCCTTGCATGTAAAACTCCCAGCACATTTTCATAACGCTAGAAGAATGTTCGGTATCGGTCTTGTTATTATCAGTCTTGTTAAATTTTTGGGATATCCCTCATGGGATAAGTAACCTGTATAAACATTAGAATGGGTATGAAGACACGATGTCCAGTCCTGTAGACATCTGGACACAAGTTGGAATGTGCAGTAGTGATGCACGAGACTGTCCAGCCCTAGATGGTCATGCAGAACCTACTACCCAGGATCAAACACCTGCCCGTGATGCACGTGTCCCGACACGAATAAGCGAGAGAATATATTACACACATTTGCATAGTGGCACATGGTATAAGGGTGTTGAAGGCACTGACGTAAACAGGATAACCCCTGATCCACTGTGTGAGGGACAATTAATGTGTGTGTAGGTGTGACCTGACCAACAATGATACAATGCCAAATATCCTGTGATTGTAGGAAATAACTATGTAACATACTGCATGTAACAGTTGCCTAAAGTGGTCATGTCAGGATAGAATAAACGTAATTCGTACAATAAACAGGCAAACAACAAAAGTGCTAAAGGTATAGGCTCACAGCTAGGAAACTAATGAGTGTTCTAAACCTGCACTGACCGTGGCTATGTGTTGGCCCAAACAATCTGGTGTCCCCAGTAGGGTTACCATCTGTCCCACTTTGCAAGGGGCAGTCCCTCTTTGGATAATTGTGTCCTGACAAAAAATATTAAAAATGGCAAATGTCCTGAGATTGTAGGACATAATTATGTCCCATATGTTATGTAATAGTTGCATAAAATAATTATGTCTGTATCTAAAATACATAAATGTTACAAGAAACAGAATAAGCAACTAAACCGCTACAAGAATAGGCTTTTATATAGGCAAATAAGTAAAGTTCTATCCTTTGTACTGACTGTGGGTATGTGTCGGCCTGTAAAATCTGATGTGTGTTCCGAAAATGTCCCATCTTGGCCATTTGAAAAGGTGGCAACCCTAGTCCCCAGAATATATCCCAACCTGTACATATGACAATGTCAACGCTACCAATGGTCAGAGCATTCGCACAATAACTGGCCAGCCTCTTAACCACTCACAAAGCCAGTGACCTTTGGAGGAAAGGTGTTGAATGAGAATGACTACTTACAACAATGAAGAGTAATAGATGCATTTAACTGCAGAAAATTAGTAGTATTACGAATCTGTCAACACGTTCCAAGTTAATATTACTAATATGGTAGAAGTGTCCGTGATTGTCCCTGAGTTGTCATAGCCTTGTCCCTGTCACTGTAGAAATGAGTCCCCAAGTATCACAGAGGTCCATACACATAAGTACACCAACCAACTGTCACATCTGGAGTATATGAAGAAATATATAAACCCACGGCAAACACAAGACAACCAGCAAAAAGATAGCCAGTCTAAAAAATAAATCTCAAGAGCAGCTGATAGTCTATCCACGGATAAAGTTAGTCAAGCTTAGTTCTTGGATAAAAAATACACCTTCTTATTAGCGGAAAGTTAATGCAGAAATAAGTCTATTCAGACCAATATACTTCGTGTTGCATACCACAAGGAGTCTCTTCAGATCTTCCCAAAAATAAATCTCAGACTTTGTAGTCACAGGTAGTTTCACCTCAGTAATATAAAAAATCCACAATAGAAAACGAAACGTGTATACAGCAGACACCAGTTTAATCCATGGACAGGTAAGCGCTTTCGCAAACAGCTTTTTCAAACCATAAAATGCACATTAAGACAAGTTCAGCTATATATACTTAACAGTAATTGATTAATTGAAACAATTTAAAAACAATTAAAATTTTTGTCAGTCTAAAAGTGATACACTACATTACAGAAAGATTTTCAAAATAAATAGTAGTGTAAAAAATATACATCTATGCAGTCAGATTCAGACACCAAGGCAAACACTGATGTTATTCTAACCTAATCTATTATAGAATAATTATAATAAAATATAGCCTTACATTGTGTAAAAAAAATTTTTATTAAGAATATAATTAATAATATAATTAATTTGTTATCTGCATGTTATATATTATGAAAGTTTATGATTATATTACTTTATAACTTATATATAAATAACAATTTAAAAATAATAAAAAATATATTTTTATTATCTAAATTGAATTCTGTGCCTCCTGTTCTTTAATATTGGCTTTAATGGGACTCGATCATTCAAGCCTGGTGGCAATAAGAATAATAAGGTGTATTTTTTATCCAAGAACTAAGCTTGACTAACTTTATCCGTGGATAGACTACCAGCTGCTCTTGAGATTTATTTTTTAGACCAACTGTCACATCTGTTGACAGGACTATTGCATACCTGTAGTGAATTTATAACTGATGTCCAGAATAATATTCATTGTATCTATAAATGAATGAAATAGTCAAATGGGAAGGGAAACACGTGAAACCCCCCCCACCCTGCATTATGTAGTGGACCCACTCCCCGCCCTAAATTATGTAGCACTAACCTAATAATGTGGTCTGTAAACACAGGTAGAATGTTAAAATCTGGACTAACTCTGTCCATGTGCTACATCTTGATATTTGAAAAGTGCCAGGGCAGTTCTAGTCACTAGTCGGCCAAGCCTAGACCTGGACCAGCACATGAACACCCTGACAATCAAACATGCATATGTGCGAGGACTATAAGCGTAGGAGTTCTGAATATCCTTGGAGTGAGTAGACATACAGCATGGGTCCAGAGCAGTAGGAAACAGGGAATGTCCTAAATGTAGTACTGCAGTTTTCCCAGCAGGAGAATGGATGCCTGCTGTGTAAGGGAAGTGGTGAGGCGTTTGTCAGAGTAGCTATGAACCATGGGTATACATATAAATGAGCCAGAACAACAATAGTGTAGTAGTTACAGCATTCACCTAACGTAAAGGCATTCCCGGTTCAAGTACGACTATAGCACATATTAATTGTGTAATGAATGCCTCTGTGCTGTAAAGCCAACATTTATACATGTAAAGGTGACCGCGTTCACATGGGTTCATTAACCGGATTCCATAAATCAAAGTGGTACTTTCATAAGGAATAAGGCACATGTAATCCCAAAGAAGTGCCTGTAGACATATGTAACTCAGAATAAGTAGATGCAAGTGCGCCTCCGCGGGTGTACGCAGCTATTAGCATAGCAAATGTATGTTGTCTTGTACAGCTGTAACTTTTATATATATATAGATAGATAGATGTGTGTATAGATAAATATCCACAGACATAACAGAAATATGCAATTATATATTTGCATATATATCTATATATACATATATATATATATATATATATATATATATATATACATATATATATATATATATATATATATATATATATATATAATATATATTTATACATATACATATACATACATATGCATATATACATATACATACATATATATATATATATATATATGTAAGGAACGCCGAAAGACGAAAGCAAACATAAGAGTTGTGAAGGGAATCCAGAGCAAGTAAGGAATTATAAAGTGCTCGCAGCGTATGTCAGATAAAGCTGCACAAGTGTGAGTAGAGCACCGCTCTTCACACCAGAGGCAGGGTTATACCAGTGGCCATAACATCGCTGAAGTGCTACGTCAACATTGTAAACAGACGGAATGTAGTACATGTTGCGACCACCTACATTTGTAACCCGCAAATCGTTCATAATCCATAACACCAGGAAAGGCACATATGTGCAAATATGAATGGATGGTGAGCCTGTGAATACACGAGGCAGTACAAAATGTGTGTATGGTCCCAACGCTCATGAGAGGGCAATGTGTAAAGGTGTGTCATGGCTGCGATATCAGGTGTATAATGGCTGTTATGCGTGGAAACTCAACACGGGTGTGCAGGAGAAACTATGGATATGCGATTATGGACACAGGAGTGCTAGTGTATGTTGCACCGGGTGCAATGGAGTGGCCTGTAGAGGTCAGCTAGTATGTAGGTGCGATTCCCAGATAGAGCGTCATTTGCATGGAGACATGCGTGAATGGGCGTATCGGTTGTGCAAGTGTGATAATACATGGGTTGACAAAACGTACGACATGTGTCCCGAGACAGGGAGAGTGGGCAATGTGTAGGGGTGTGCTCATACCCCAGCTGCACTCATAGAAAGTATTTGTCATGACTGCTGTAGAGAGGTGCCACGTAGATGGACCATGGGTATGCAATAATGGGCTTAAGTGTGCAGGTGCTGGTTGGCAGAGATGTAGTAGGCCCGCCCAGTGGAAGTCATTAATATTCCTATGTGGGCATAGCATATGCCTACACCCCCCAAACCTGAAGAGCACATCTACCGGATAGTCTGTAAACCATCGGGGGAATACATAAAGACCAAATCAGTGTTGTGTACCCGATTAGCATGGATGTCCATAGTTATGTATCAGAATGTAACAAAGTCCAACTAAACACTTCCAGAACTAGTGATATTAGGTGAACAGGTTGCAGAATGCAGGTAATGACAGATGACAACATGTATGAGTCATAAACAGCATGTACCTCGACAAACGTGAATAAATACATATGCTCTGTGACTGTAAATGTGTCTGGTTAATAGAACCAATCATCTAAATGTGTCCCACAGGGTGTTATGCATTGTTCCTGATACAGTGTTCATTCACACCCATTGGTATGTGAGTTCTGCTAGTGATGGAAAGTGCATAATTTGCTGACCACCTTAGGTAGATGATAGCATAGTAGAAGTGGTTCAACACCCGTACGCCTGCGAGGGACACACCTGTCTGGGCAGTTGTGTCCTGCAAAATTACAGTTATGGCACATGGCCTGTGAGTTCATGAATGGAGGCTATATAGTGTGTGTAGTGGTGTCAGAAATTAATTTGTTGTATCAGAAACAGCTACATGTAATAGGAAACAGTATTATCAATTATAATGCTACATGAATAACCTTAACGTATGTAAACCGTGGAAGTCGTCAGTTTACTACTGGCTGTGGGTAAGTGTTGCCTTGACACATGTGATAGCTCTACATATAGGGTCTATTGGTCTGCCATCATTCTGAGTGGCCAAAGTGGAACCTGCTCTGTAGAAATGTCAGACATACTAGGGCAGAACATACCTACAGCCATGCATAGTACAGAAATATACATATCAGCACAAATCAAAGCGTAGTCTAGCAGCAGTAAAGTTGCTTATGCTACTACATATAACATATCAATGTGTCAGGTATACAAGACCTGTAACAAGCAACCAGTACAGACACATACAACATGAGAATGTCCCCTAATCAGGACAGTTGCAATAGCTAGAGTATTGTCCATACCTCTCAACTGTCCCTGAATTTCAGGTACGTACTTGAGTTTGACTGAAAGTTTAACTCTGTCCCTCTTAATCCCTCCTAAAATTAGTGACTTTTGAAGGAAAGGTGGTGAATTACACTTAATGACTAATGACAATAAGTAAGAGTTATAAACTTCTTTTACTCCAGAAAATGTGTATTAAGTCATATGCTTTGATTCTGTCAATGTTTCAAGTTAATAGCACTACTTTTGTAAAAGTGTCCCTGATTTTTTCTTGACCTGTCCCTGATTCTGTAGAAATGTGTCCCCAGTTGGTGGAGAGGTCTGGTATTGTCACATGAGAAATGCCTAATGAGGGACTGTCCCATGCAAAGTGGGAAAGGTGTCACTCCTACAGTCTCCCGTCGTGCAATCTGAAAGGTGGAAAACGTACAGTAGGTATGCGGTAGCATGACTCGGTGGACAGCTGCGTTAACAAAATCATAGTCACATGTCAGCATTGCAGAGTATCGGTTCCCATGTATCAGGCAGATGGGAGCAGATCATATGAGGAACACACATATAATATGATTACATCAATGGACAGGCCACCGAGTCCATACAGTCGAACGCCTGCCATTGCAAAATGGTTACACATACCCGAGACTGTAGTCATGTAGTCCGATGTAATACACATCACAAGGGATTGCACACACCCAGCGTGAGTGACAAATGTAAGCAGAAATGTCGGTGAGCAAGCGGCTGTAAGCGTGTTTGTCTACCAGTATGCCAGTAGTGCACTGTCAAAGAAATGTGGAGTCTAAACAGGTATAAGGTGCTGTGACCAGAGGTCAGCAGTGCTTAACACTGTGCAAACCCATGCACAACTGCTCCCACCTGCTGGAATGTGCCTTACCCAGTCTGTATCCAAAGGCATCGGTCTGTCCGCAAACAAAGAACCGCCCTATTCACGTGTTGGTAGCAGTACCCTGCGCACATAGCTCATGTGAATTAACAATAGACCATGGCATATGTACAGACAATAGACCACACACACACACACCATACAGCGCAGTCATCCAACAGTATAGCAATGTACTGGCAGATATGTCCGGACCACTGGTGTATGCATGCCTGGCTGTCCTGTGCTTCAGTGTGTGAGCATGCCCAGTATGACTGTTACGCATGTTGTCGACCGACATTACCATCATACCGTCATGTGTGTGAGCATGCCAAGTATGGTCAACTATATCGCATGTGCCACATGTCCCGATAGATAGTACTGTGTTGCTGATCCCTCCTTTCTACACAGACAGGTGTCATGCTGTGTCTGCAGGGTAGCTAATGGTCATGTGGCATTGACAGTTGCTACATGTCTGCATAGCATGGGGGGACATCCAACCACAACCACAGTCCTACACAGCACCATGGGTGGTGCACATGACTCTCACATGTGTAGGTTTGACTGGGGGCACAGCTGACAGTTGTACACATCTGCTGCTACTGTACTGGTATGCCAGGTACTCCATGTCAGTGTGTGGACCTACCTAAATTGCTGGTTGGAGGGATACCAGTGTACGTCAGTTCCCAGCTTTAAATACCAGCACAGTGGTGTTGGACGTCCTAGCTTACACAACCTACATCAAACTGCCTGGCCTGCTGTAGTCTGTGTGTGTCTTAGGGGGTTGGGGTCATTCATTGGGCATATCCATAGGCCATTGTATACCATTTGTCTGTATTGGTCCACATCTGTCCAGCTGCATGGAACATGTGTGGGCTGTACGGACATACATGATGGTCAGCCCATAATCTGCAGTGGGTTAGGACACCCTGTGTACTACTGGCTACCATTGTGACCCCCATATGTGCTACTGAGGTCATGGTGCCACTATGGATGTGTACTGTCTGCTGCCCTAACACTCGGCCACCACAGTCACTTGTATGCTCACATACATACCATAGCAACGGGTAAATACACATTCTAATACAACTGCCAATTGTTAGGTCAATAGACATACCCTGGGTGTGTTCTGGACTTGAGGACGGTGCTGGTGGGCTGCCTATGTCACATGCACACAGTGCACCTCCTATACATGGCCGAGCACAGGTAGTGTCATGTTTGGCATCCATTGTACTGTGTGCGGGTCAGAGAGGGGAAATCCGTGGGTACCTACTGTGTCAGTGCATATGCCTTGTGTTGCCTCTTTGCCAAGGGCAGGTCATATTGTGCACAGGCTTTTGCCGACTGTGCCCTGCTCAGGTAGTTCCTTCACCAAGTCACACTGTGCCTGTACAGGCCTTGGCAGTGGTGTTGGGCTGTGTGGCCCTGCCCCATGCTGTTCCTTTTGCAACTGTTACTGCAGGATAAGATTGTGTAGCATAGCAAATACCATAACAACTTGTATGCATGTAGCTAATGAATACTGCAGAGCTCCACCGGATGTGTCCAGATACCAGAACTGTGAACTGAGCATCCCAAACACATGCACAAGTATATGTCTTGCCTGTGCATCTGCATCATTATGGTGTGAGTGTTCAGGTGTGTGTGCATTGTTGATGGGTGTCATCAGCCACGACACCAGTGTTTACCCAGCATCCCCCACTAGGAGACTGTAGGGGATGTCCATATTGGCATTGGTGTGGTACAGCTGTGTCAGAAGCCATATATCGGAATCATCATAGCTTCCAGGGCAGACAGCACACACATTCAATCTCATGCCCTGGCCATCGCATATGGCCTGGCTGTTGGAGGGTATGCCCCTGCAGTGACTGTAGGCCCTAATCTGCTCACTGGGTGGTGCTTCGATGTGTATGTGTGTGCAGGCTATAGCACCCAGTACCCCAGGGTAGTCATCCATATGGTTGAACTGATGCATATTGCTGGTCTACTAATCACGTGTGTTGAGGACATGTACGTGCTCACTAGCATGTGTTGACATGGCATCTGTGAATTGGTGCAATACTCTGGATGTAGATGCCTGTGAGATACCCATGATATCCCCAGTTGTGCTGTGTGAGGTACCTGTGGCTAGTACACCTAGGCCAACACATACAGTGGTATCCACTGTGATGGGTTTCCCTCGGACTGTTTGATGTGTCAGGTGTGGCAGGCACAGGTCAACAAGCTGCTGTAGGAGGTCTCAGTCCACCCCATAGTGCTCCACCATCCCCAGCCCATGTAGCCCCTGGTAAGTCACCCTGGGTCTATAAAGTCTTATGTCACCCCATTAAGGGTTGTTTAGCAGCATACACATCCTCACTGCCCCAGCCTCCTGCACATGATGGTATATGTTGCCTGCTGCAGCCCTTCTCATTTGGTTGGACTGTGTTCTGAAATGTCCCCGCAGGTATACACCGGTGGTGTAGAGTGCGGACAAAACCTGTGTATATGCTGCTTGCTCACATTACCGTACTGTTCAGGTGTGGGCTGGCCATGATATCTGCTGATTGTGCTGATCAACACCTGTTTGTGCAGCCCCTGTACACCCTGACTACCCTACCACTGCTGTCATCCTTCCCAATGTCACCAGGCAGGTATAGACACACCCCTAGTTTAGACTTGCTAAGGCAGGAGCACTCCCGAGGCACAGTTCTGCAATGTACTTACAGTATGCTTGACCCTCCTCCCATGCTGTCAACTATATTCGAGCCCTGCACCTGGCTGACTACACACATACACTCCAGGGACCTGCATCACACCCTGGTGATAAATGGGATACACTATTGTCAACCTTATCTGCATAGTATAGTCTTCTAATGAATAGTTATATGACCCATACCGAACCTCCAAATTAATAACCACTGCTTAGATCCGTACACAACTGGCAACAGGTGCCTTACTATCACCATATTCAATGTCCCATGGTCTTCCCAGCAACAAAATAACCGGTGTCTACATGACTACAACCCGTGACCCTGCACACTACAGACGATGTGCATTACCACCACGCCATGGCAGATATACATAGATCCCAGGTTATCACGTACAGATCATCCAGCACAAACATTTAATAGTGCTGATGGCCTCAGACATATATGTTCACATTTATGTCTACCTATATATCTACATATATCATATATATTATTTGTATACCTATATACATGGATATATATATATATATCTATATATATCTATATATCTATATATATATATATATATATATATATATATATATATATATACACATACATTCACACATATACATATACACACATATGTAGATATTGCATTTATATCACAACAGCGGACCACATGACAGCAAAGCATTAGACAGGAATGAAAAGGAAACTACATGTGCCACCTGCATCATGTAGTGTTGTTACTATCAAGGCATGTGTGTTTTGTTGCGTCACACGGGTCAGACCATATCAAGGGTAAGAGTAGGGCTGCTGACATTTACTCACCAGACCTATTGACGAATGTATGTGTTGACAACCCAGTGTCTTGGCAGAATATGGGGGCTGTGGATACTATGTAGGTCAGCAACAAAACACACTGAACACATCCCGCAGCTAGCCACCCACAGATACCAACACATACGGTATAACTGCCACACACACCTGCCATGCCTTGGAATTGAGCACCTACCTGTCTAGTCTACCACACTACAGCATTATGCAATAACAGAACGTGCTACCGAGTTCCAACATCACCTCACTCCCACAGGCATAGGTCTAGGTGGATTACATCATCCGCAAAGGCAAAGACGCCGATAAGGAATGTATGGGGAGTGAGCCGTCTAAAAGCATTACTCTGTCCTCAGGCAGCTGGAAAGCCACATACACACACTTGGCAGGGCTGGGAGTCAAACATACACCTAACTACCTTATCACACTACAGCATTACGCAGTTACAGAATGTGCTACCGAGATTACTGGAACACAGCACTCCCAGAGGCATACTTCTAGGTGGATGACATCATCCGCAAAGGCAAAGACACTGATAGGGAATGTATGGGTAGTGAGCCGTCTAAAAGCATTACTCTGTCCCCAGGCAGCTGGACACACACACACACACACACACACACACACACACACACACACACACACACACACACACACACACACTTGGCAGGGATGGGAGTCGAACATACATCTAACTACCTTATCACACTACAGCATTACGCAGTTACAGAACACGCTACCGAGATTACTGGAACACAGCACTCCCAGAGGCATACTTCTAGGTGGATGACATCATCTACAAAGGCAAAGACGCCGATAGGGAATGTATGGGGAGTGAGCAGTCTAAAAGTATTATTCTGTCCCCAGACAGCTGGAAACACACACACACACACACACACACACACACACACACACACACACACACACACACACACACACACACACTTGGCAGGGCTGGGAGTTGAACATACATCTAACTACCTTATCACACTACAGCATTACGTAGTTACAAAATGCGCTAGCGAGATTACTGGACCACAGCACTCCCAGAGGCATACTTCTAGGTGGATGACATCATCTGCAAAGGCAAAGACGCCGATAGAGAATGTATGGAGTGTGAGCCATCTAAAAGCATTACTCTGTCCCCAGGCAGCTGGAAACACACACACACACACTTGGTAGGGCTGGGAGTCGAGCATACACCTAACTACCTTATCACACTCCAGCATTACTTAGTTACAGAACACACTACCGAGATTACTGGAACACAGAACTCCCAGAGGCATACTTCTAGGTGGATGACATCATCCGCAAAGGCAAAGACGCTGATAGGGAATGTATGGGGAGTGAGCCATCTAAAAGCATTACTCTGTCCCCAGGCAGCTGGAAACACACACACACACACACACACACACACACACACACACACACACACACACACACACTTGGCAGGGCTGGGAGTCGAACATACACCTAACTAATTTATCACACTACAGCATTACACAGTTACAGAATGCGCTACCGAGATTACTGGAACACAGCACTCCCAGAAGCATACTTCTAGGTGGATGACATCATCTGCAAAGGCAAAGACGCCGATAGGGGATGTATGGGGAGTGAGCAGTCTAAAAGCATATTACTTTCCCAAGGTAGATGTAGACATACACACAGCAGTGGTGTGAGCGGGACAACTGCCTATCTACGGAGCACTATTACAACACCACATAGATACGAGATGCGCCGCAGACAGTACACCCTTCAAGACAGTCAACCAGTGTGCTCAATGTAGGAATCCATCCTGACGTGGGGTATGGACATCTGTTGCCTGGATGACCACCATCGCTATACAGGATGTCAATGGCCATGCCCATACACAGAGGCACATAACCGACACAAGGTGTCACTGGGCATGCTCACACACTTAGTATCATATGTCCGTTTGGAATGTACTGTGTGTCCATCTACACAACGGCATACTGGGCATGCTCACACACAATAGTAGCGAAGGGCTGTCTTGCATGCAAATGGATTCTAAACACAGAAGGGCACAGTTTGGAATGTACTGTATGTCCATCTACACAACGTCATACTGGGCATGCTCACACACTTAGTAATAGCGAAGGGCTGTCTTGCATGCACACGGATTCTAAACATGGAAGGGCACAGTTTGGAATGTACTGTGTGTCTATCTACACAAAGGCATACTGAGCATGCTCACACAGTAGTAGCGAAGGGCTGTCTTGCATGCACACGGATTCTAAACACGGAAGGGCACAGTTTGGTGTTACTGTCCCCACGTACATGAAGGCCACTCACATGTACTGACCAGTACATACTCAAGAGCCATCAAAGATGTCTCAGGTGCAGATCACAAAGGTAAATGCTGCATTCTACAATGTAGACCTCAGACATCACCATCTCCTTGGACCAGCAACACACATCCATACATTACTACAACACCATGTGACTCATGACCAGTGGACTGTACATAGGTCTACAGCAACTGTGCAGACTACATATGCACTGACATGGTTCCATCATGTGTTATGCAATGCAATGATACCACTGTTCATAACCAGGTCGGCTCTACACATAACAGGGGCCCTGGGTCTTACACAGCTGTAACAGATGACTGTCGCTGTACACCAAAGAACACTCATGTTTGGATATGACATACATGTAATCGCAGTGGATATGTATATGGACCACACACACACACACACACACACACACACACACACACACACACACACACACACACACACACACACACACACACACACACACACACACAGACACACACAACACATATGTACATAGCATAGCTTTTGATGTCCTCCGTGCAGACAACTGGCTACAGCAATCACATGCATGCACATGAAAAGTAGGTCCATGGCTGTTGAATGCTAACAGTACATAAGGTAGCAATGTTGACCAAGATAACATTCCCTCTTTACTAGTTACCCATGACAACCATTATATCATACAACAGTCTATGTGTTATGTATGTCATCACACATGTCCACCAATTGCAATGCATACAAACATGGCTAAATGACAGGCATGTAGGACCACCACACATGTACATGTAGTGGTGTGCATGCAGCTACCATGCATGTGCAGTAGCTGATGTATGTAATTCATCTGTGCCTAACTACAACATGCAGTTGCAATGCAGCCCCATCATTGACACCTGTATATGGTGAAATACTGACAGTGCAGTAGGATGTACATCAGGTATGGATGGATGTGTGTACATAAAGTGGTGATCCACCTTTGCAGATGGATGTTTGCTGAAGACAGCTCACAGGTGTGTCACAAGCCATCCTACCATTACATGTGCAAACAGTACGCTATGTTACTGTTACTTGACGATGAAGACATACAACCTACACAGTGGTCAGGGTGTTACTGACTGTAAGTCACTTGACACCTGTAACACTTACATCCTCCCGTGTGCATATAGCAGCACAATTGCCGAAGGTAGCGTTGGTACACATAATGCGACCAATACTGCTGCATGTCTGTCAGACGTATCATCATATAGCAGGTGTATCATTCGCAGTACTGCCATGTGTGTTTGCTTGTGTGACCATATATGCCACGTATGGTGGGGAATACATCCCAATTGTTACACACCCCTGTACACTATTGTAGAGATCTGTACATACTGCAGTGTGGAAAGCATGACATTGGCAGAGGTGGTATGTGTATCACACACATGTCAGCTATCTGTATGTGAATGACATTTGTGGACTCCACAGTGTGTGTGTGTGTGTGTGTGTGTGTGTGTGTGTGTGTGTGTGTGTGTGTGTGTGTGTGTATGTATGGCTGTCTGGTGCATGGAGTGAGGGTGTATGCTACCATACAGAACAGACAGGATCCCTAACCCCTCATGGTGATGCAGTCTACTACCCTGTTGATGCCATCGGTCTCAGCCTTACTGGCTACCTGTACATGTTCATTCTCTGTGTCACGTCGTGTGGGTGCACAGTACTGTGAGGGTGATTACCACATAGGCAGGGGTCCTCACCTCAACACTATCGAGTGCGCGTTATAGTGTTGTTGACCCCGTGAGTGTGGGCATGTTACTGTGTGTTTCTGTGTATGTCTATGTGTGTTCTCATCCAGTAATGTGACAGGGTATTACTGCTACACAGTGAGGCCTCATGCTATCATGTGGCCTCTAAAGTTATCATCGGCCAGACCACTGTGTAAACCCCCCGCACCATGTCAACTTATCTGTGATGTGACCTGGTATGGATGTCATGTCTCTAGCCACTGTAGCCTATTAAACAGCCCACATGCTTCTGGATCAGTAGATGTGTGGACATCTGTGGAATGGTAGCCTTTCTAACAGTGAGGTTGAGGCTACGTATAGCATGCTGGCATTGCCATACATGCCTGTGAGTACTCCACATTTACACATGTGAAACTGAAAACACTGCTACTTATTGGCACATGCAAGTAGACCTTAAGGAGGGAAGCAGGGCATCATTACCAACATACTGTTACTGTTGTTACCAAGACACATACTGTGAACATACAACAATGCACTCCTACTGCAAACACTGTAATGTAATGGCACATGCAATTAGACCTTAAGGAGGGAAGCAGGGCATAATTACCAACATGCTGTTACTGCTGTTACCAAGACACATACTGTGAACATATAACAATGCATTATAAACCTTACTACATGGTATGTCTGGTGTGTGTCAATAGTACACAACTAAATTAATATACACTTATCTCACTATTCTGTTCACCCTGTGCATCAGACCATATGAGCATGTCCTTGCACCCATGGTGTGAATGACAGGGATGCGGCACAGGCATCATCATATGCATAGGGTGATAATGTTTGCCAGGGGCATAGGCTGCACCAGTGGATGACATCATGTTTGTGGGTAAGGTCCGGTGATCTGATTGGACATGTGTGGTCATTATGCATGTGGGTGTTGCAGTGCCCTACAGATGTTTCTGCTGTGTGTGTGTATGTATGCACACAGTTCTGCCTTTTGTCAGGCCTACACAGGGGTATTATTGATAGCTCCATATTGCACAGACCAGGATGTACAGCTCACTGTGTCTCGCCATGGTCATGTGACCTGTGCCTGCCAGGGGTTGCACGGGCACTACCAGGCGGAGGTACAGATTAGCTACTGTTCAATGTCACTTGTCCACTGGAACCGTGTCCCCATTGGGAACATCCAGGGCCATGTCCAAGTGGCCTGCTGTGTCTGGGTGTGGACAGCACAGCACCAGCTGCACTGCTACTGCTACCGGCACTATGGGAGCAGGCATGTGAGGTGGCTCATTCACATTGACCTGCACTAGGTGGTGTAGCTGGCCTACATCCATGTGGCTTACGCCTCACTCCTACCAGATGTTCCAGCACAGACAGCTCACGCTCGCAGATTGCCATGCCACAGTCAAGGATTCCAACCATGTCACCCAATTGCCTGTCCAGAACATCAGCAATCTGCTGTTGAGCATTTGCCAATGCCTGGATGTTGTCATTTAGAGTACGGATAGCAGCCCTCTGAAGCCTCTGCCCTTCACTGTTCTGCCATTCAGCATGTGCCTGTGCCGCCATTACAGTCTGGAACATGAGTCTGGTGACACCAGCTGCTGCGCTCTGTCCTGCAGGTGCATGTCTGCCAGAGGTCCTCCTACGAGCAGCACTGGCCACATGCCTGTGTGGCACATCTGCAGTCATTACACTGACACCATGGTGTGGAGACACACCTTCTGTAGCCACCACACATTCCTGTTCCAAGCTAACACATGCTGACTGTCCTTCCTCTATGGCCACTGGTGATGGGGTATGTGTTGGCATGAGAACTGTGTGCGGGGAAGAGGGGGACATAGCTGGGATGGCAACCATTGGCACAGATTCAGCCCCTGACAACCCTGCCTGTACCTCATGCATATGTTCATCACTGCTAGTATCTGTGGGGACACTAACATCAGGTGGACCGCAGGAGGGTAACGCACCTACATCACCTGTGAATGCAAAGAAAGACTCTACATTAAAATAGACACACAGACACACCATGCATGTGATTTGACAGACGGCATGCAGTATGCATGTGATACAGCAGACGGCATGCAGCTCAGACATTAATAGTGGTAGTTAGCATACCTCCCTGGGTTGCACACAACAGCAAGCAGGTGTCATATCAGTAGCCATACAGTTCACACAATCATGGTAGTACGCATGCATCCCTGTGATACACCATGTGGACCAGCACAGGTTAACAGTACACATGGCTGAAGTGACCTTGACATGTAATCTGCTGATGTGTGCATTGACATGCATACATGTCTGACACAATGGTGTCTTGACACATGTACAGCATTGTAATGGGTATCACATTGCAGTGTTGTCTGTATGCCCTACAGATAGAATGCAGTTTTAGCAAATGTGCATGAGCATTAAAGGGTAGTGTGAGGCATCTACATTGCTATACAGTATGAAGTACAGACACTGTGCCATTGCATGGCATTATGAGGTGTCTATATTGCTATACAGTGTGTAATACGCACACAGTGCATAGCCATAACTGCGTGCATACACATTACATAACTACTGTGGATTGTGACCCACATCACTGAGGTGTATACACACCAAACCATGCTGTGTCATGTGACAGGTCACTGGAAGACCTACGGATGACACCCCTGCACAACTACTACAAAGTCTTAGCTGCCTGGCAATCATGTCCACATATGGCAGACTTGTCAATACACCATGTCCCACATGACATTAATGTACCACGCACACGAGGTGCACAGCTGACAGTGATGTCCTACAGCAGCAAGGAAAATGTACGGTATCTGTGGCCTGATGTGGTGTCAATGTCTGTGGAAGCTGTACAGGTGACTACTGTCATGCTATGACACAGTTGTGATGTTCAACACATCTTATATGGTCAAATTAAGTGACACCTCCACTAGCTGTGCGCAGGCTTTTAGGATGTCCAGTGTTCCACATCAACTATATAATCAGTCAACTAAGGCTATAGTTGGACCATGTGTGGAGAATGTCAAACAGGGTGTATACACATCACAACTACTGTGTGGCTACATGTCTCTGGCCATCCTCCATGGCCATGTGTGAACATGTGTTGGCCAAATGTTTGTGATGGCCGTCTATCTCACATGTCTGTGTTGTCCCATATGACATACACCCATAGATGTCAGATATGTCACTGTCCACAGGGCTATGCAGACAACAGGTTGTATGTTTGGTATGTGGGGTATGTATTATGGGATAGTGAGACAATATTGCAGCCGGAACACTACATGTTTGGGACATGTCAGATGGCACATCACAATGTGTGCACCCATTACAGGGGCATAGTACACAATGGTGACTCCTGTGGGCTGCCCATATCCCAGCTCACTGTGTGGTACTGTTTGCGTACCACACATGTGTTGTTCCAATGTATAGTACATATGCCTACATTGAACACCTCCACCTTTGTATGCACAGCTGTCCACACATCTAGCAATGACAGATACTGTGGTTTCATGTCAGTGTTTCATTTAATTTGTATATATTGCACATGGGTAGCCAGTGTGAATGATGACAGATGTGACCTGTATATCGTGACTGGACCATACATTATGTGTACATGTGTTAACTAGCCACATGGCATATAGATATATGCATTAACATGCCTGATATTGATAACTGTCTCACCTGCAATGGACTGATGTCTGTGCGGCATGCCAGAGGTACCTGTATAGGGATGACACAGCAGTTTGAACATTATCCATGACTGTATGACAGCCACAGGGTGCACTGTGCATGTTAACACACTTGCCTGTACAATAGCATATAGTATGCACATGTGTGCATACACAGGGTGGCATACTGTAGTATGCGGCATGTGTGTAAACATACCTTGCATATGATGTTACATTACATATTGTACAGTGACACATGCAACTAAATGGGATATAATAGTCATATGTGCAGTAGTGACTTACCAGGCAACTCCAGACTCATTGGTTGGGAGACACCCACCTCCATGATGGCAGCTAGTGTTTGTGGATGCTGTTCTGAGGGTGTCCCCAGGCTGGCCAGTAGCTCCTCGGTGGGTGTGAGTGGGGGCTGGGTTGGTGGCCCACCACCTGTTCCACCTTGTTCCCTGGCGATTGCATTGGCACGCTGTTTTGCATGTCGTATCAGGTCCATGCAGTGTCTGCGCACCTGCTGGTAGGTGCGGTTATGGCCACCCACATCATTAACCCTCCTGCGAAGGTCCTGGTACAGGTCATCCCACTGCTGGGCAAGCTGTGGCACATGGCTGAACAACACCCCATAATTCTCATGGAAGTACGGGATGAGGGCATCATCCTCAAGGCAGCTATACGCTGGCAGGTGTGAATGAGGCATTATCTGGAAGACATAATGATGGAGACAGGTCACAGTATCACAGAGATGTACAGAGATACAGCTGCACATACATTTGTATTAAATCTAGTACATCTGAACAGTTATCTTTGCAAATCATCATGACACTGACATGACAGACATGTTTGTGTCACACACATGTAACACCCGTTATGCATTGCATATCATCACCATATATGTGTGTCACCTCATTACATTGTTCATACTCCATGTGAATGCTGTCTTGATGTGGGCATGTCTGTTTGCCTGTACTGGTGTTCTTACCTATCAGCACATGCCTGGATGTGTCCACAGTAATGCTGTTGACCTTGATGCTGTGTATATGTCACATATCAACACATACACTGCCTTAATGGACATGAGCAGTGACAATGCACACATACTCATGGAAACCTTTACATGCATGTGTTTTGCCATATACATCTACACGGCACTGTACAGCAGTACAGCATCCTGTCACGTATCGCCTGTGTTGCACATGTGATAGACATGGGACAATGACTAGCCGGCCGTCATTTACAGGGATGGTTATCAAATATAGTATGTACGGGCAAGGTTTTCTAGCTGTATCCAACAGCCTTTTGCCACCGAGAGGTGCATCAGTGCCACAGTACTGATCCAGACAGTTAATAATACATCTACCATGCGGTCACCGCACCATGTATGACAGAGATGACATGTGCAGCTTTGATGGACAGGGTTGCATGGTATGGCAGGAGTATGTAACATGTATGGCACAGAGATCTGTCCAGCATGTGGCGATCCTTGTAGTATGATGGTGGCTGTCCATGACATATGTCTTTCGGATCAGGATATGTATGTGTAGCATGTCCAACATCACAGTGTAGTGCATGTCTTTATGCAAGGTAGCCAGCATGCTGCATAGTGGAGGTGAGGATTGTGAAGGCTGGTATCACCCATCCACGCATGGCCAATACCCCTTAAAGGTGATATGTGATCCGATATTGCTTACCCGAGTGCTGAGTATGCCTGTCCAATGATCTCCATGCTCATGGATGGCACCCTGGCATGACATGGGTGCCTCGTATGACTACCTAATAGGCCTGGAGACATCACCAACTCAGGGAGGTGAACTGCACAGCACCTTCCCTTACACAGTGTCCATAATGTTGACCGCTGCCTAGGTGGTAGTTAATGGGTACAGGGTTATACACCTAGCAGTGACAATGCTGTTATCAGCTGTCAGATTGTGCACATATGTCACACACCTCACCCACAAAGCCCATTCTGTATGTTGTCCACAACACTGAGACAGCTATTGCTCCTAGGTCATGGACATTCACATCCTTACATACATAGATGCCTCCCATTTATCTGTCTGGTATGGGCTACAATGAGGGGGTAGTACACAACATTAACCCTGTTTTACTGTAGCTGCCACTGCTGTGATATGCACATGTCACTCAGACACCTTTTGTAGTGTTGCTTCTGTCAACAGGCCACCGGTAGAACACTCCTGTGGCATACGAAGGTACATCTAGTATATTCAGTGTAGCTGGAACACGGTATGGGTGATGATGTCCTATGAACTGTCACAGGTATGCTATGCAGAGTGAAATCATCTGTACTGTCATCTACTTCTGTACTGCTAACATCTACATTGATAAAGGTTCATAGACTTGCAGACCATACTCAGCAGGGTAATAGTGCAGTGCCTCCAGTTATGACTGTCGTCTCCACTTGTGGGTTGCAGTGGGTTGATATTATCCAACACCCTATCTGTATTGCATATTCATGCTCATTACTTGTTCAGAACATGTGAGCACTTCATGAGCTACTAATTACTATAGCACCCATTTCAACTAATTTCTTACAAGTACACTGTCTGTCCTTACATTTCCAGCTTGCTTACAGTACAACAGCTGTTGTGCACACGTAACTCGCATATCTTGTGAGACATGGTTGAATATACAGGCATGTCCAAGTGTCAAGTACCAGTGCTATTGCCTGTCTATATGATGAATATGACAAACATGTGGCAATAGAGCAATTGTCTCATGTACACAGTCAATGCTCACCTCCCAACATACGACACTACAGCCTGTGGGAGATGCACATATGTAGCCATGCTGGGGGTAATGCTCTCACCAACCCAGACTGAACCTGACATTCATGTGGGGATGTTTAACATTTGCAACACACCCCACTCATCACATAGTCTCACTAGATCTCCACCACCACAGGCCACACATAATATGAGTACGACATTTGCAGAACCTCTCCATACTCTGTGTAGGCACCAGAGACAGCCCCCATTACCAAACACAACAACAATTACTTATAGCCCACAGACTCATGTGTGCCTATCAACTACAGCCAATAGGGTGTTATAACATACCCAACACACCGGTCATAGGTGACTCTGTAGGTGGTCACACTGATACACCAGGGATCACTGCATTGGCTGTACTGTACAGAGGTGCAGGTAACACATGGCTCTGCTGTTCACAGACAGGACACTACCCTAGAGAGGTGCCGCCGGTGTAAACACTGTAGTTGGGCTTACACATAGACTTGCCAGACAGCATAGTACTTCACTATGGGCCTGTGAAGATATTACATGTCCTTTGTGCATGGTTAATTGAGTAGCTCTTCCATTTCTATTAGCTATCATGCTGTTACAGTGTCCCGTGACTGCAAGCCATCTGTATCCTGTTATTGTGTATTGTACATGCCAATAGATGATACCTTTTGTTTGCATGATATAACAGTTGTGCTGTGTAGAATATCTGACATATCTACCTACAATACTGAACATTACACATATTTTACACATTATCCCATAATGCAAAGCATACTTGCACAGCAGGACCACCTTAGACATGTTATTGTCGTTATATGCCCATACACATGCCTACTGTGACAGTATATCAACATATTCTATCCCCTGCTATGGCACGTACTTGTTAGACATACCCTATCACTGACGGTGGGTGGTGTGGAATTGTTCTGTTTAAAGCCCTCATGTAACATCCCTTGTGGTGTATGTGATGTTTGCCTTGTGGCCCACAGCAGGACACACAATTTCTACAAGCATTACTATGCTCAATAAGACATCACTACATAATACCTTTTCCCACTTTATGCATTGCGTACACTTTTAATTAATACAAAACAGGCTCTACATACACTAACATACTGAGTGTTCTACATACCTTGTTAGCGTTCCGAATCTTCATAAATATCTCTCTTACACCTTTACTGTTTAAACGTTCTATGGTATGAGCATACGGTTTGAATGTATGGCAAGTCATCATTATATACGTCGATACCTGTAACATGTGGTTTCCTGCTGCCAATAGGTGTTCCTGAGTAAATTATTACATGCACATCAGCTATGCAGCTACTCCATTCGCCAATTAAGTGGCAACAGTGGGGTATAATTTAATTCTCCACTTGGGCATTGCCCTTTTGCCCTACCTTCGGGGAGACGGCCTGTATGTTTTGTTGTGAGGAATTGCAACTGCTATTTGCAGAGACATGGATATTTTGAATTCATGTCCCCCGTGGATTGTGTGTGACTGCTAGAGTATGTGGTTCTACATGTGAGTGTACCTGTCATCTCAACCATCTGATAAGGGACTATTGCAAACAAAACCTGTAACATCGCCGTCTGTTCCATCATACAACAGCTAGGATTTCACATGGCGTCTTTACAAATGTGTCTCTTACAAGGTATGTTGACGCTTCTGCAAATGTAATTGAGTGAGTGGATGTTTGTGATGTTATTACAGTCTGTATTGCAATTGTTTTGGGTGTGGGGGAGATGTAGGTGGGTGTAAATAGCATATACAGGTTTGTGGGGACTGCATTTCTACATATTCCATATATGTGTGGGATCCTTCCCTAATTGAAGACCTATCACTTAATAGACTGAACTATGGTTGTTATGGGCTTATACATCGAGCCATTGTTAACTGGTTTCTATATAGTATGCAGGTGAGGTTGATACTTCCATACCTCTGGAAATACAGCAATAAGTAAAGGAATGTTACTAAATGACAGCTGTCTCGTGTATTTCTGTCACAGATATTTGCACTCATTGCAGTTGTGCTGGTGACTGAACCTCTTTGGCATGGGTTGCCACCTTTTCAAATGGCCATAGTGGGACATTTGCAGGACACACATCGGTGTTTACAGGCCGACACATACCCACGGTCAGTACACAGGATAGAACATACTTTTATCCTGAATACATACTTATTCTTGTAGCACTTTAGCTACTTATCATGTTTCACGTAACATTTACGTTTTGTAGATACAGGCATAACTATTTAATGCAACTATTACATAATATATGGGACATAATTATGTCCTACAATCTCGGACATTTGCCCTTTATAATATTTTTTGTCAGGACACAACTGCCCAGGGAGGGGCTGTCCCTCTTAAAGTGGGATAGGTGGTAACCATATGCCTATGGCCAGCTATGACCACACCTACCATACTGATCTACCTCTGAGTTAGCACTAACAGACACACGATGCAAACACACACACACACACACACACACACACACACACACACACACACACACACACACACACACACACACACACACACACACACACACACACACATTACAGTCCCACGAAAATCACACGGCACCCTCAACACACACATACACAGACTACAGCAATCACAAGCACAGTTGAACTCAGTACCTACGTGGACCGCAACACTGGCAGCGATAACTAAATGTCCCTTAATATTGTGATAATATTACACGCAGTTCCAGTGTTCCGGTACTGTGTTCTTTTGGTCTTTAAGCCTCGTGATTACGCGTGTCGGTATGTAAAACATTCAATAGTTGGCAGTATCCTATTTATTTCTACCTCCATGGTTGTGTACATGTCATTGACCTATCTATATATTTGCAGATATAGGTGAATCCGTATATATCAACATATATCTCTCTATCACCCTTTCTATCTCTATTATATATATATATATATATATATATATATATATATATATCTAAGAGAGAGAGTGAGAAGGAGAATACACCTTTCATTGTGTACATGTCGGTGTATACTGTTTCCTGGACTCCGCACGTTTGTGTTTGAACCTGTCACATTATACACCTGCCATTCGTACATCTTGGGTAGCTTAGTGTTAGGTGATTGTGTACATGATTGCGTGTTCTACTCCTGGCAGTGGTCGTTTTACCCTTCAGAGCAGGCACTATTAGTACAGGGGTGAATAATGCTAGGTTCACCTGTTCTGGACATCACTGACCATGATCTGAGCGATATTCAGAGAAGCTTAGCCCTGTTTTGTGCATATCCGTATAGTCATGTTTAAACGATGCTTACCAGCACTGGGCAATGCATATTCCCACTAACATGTGCTAAACCTGATCTGATGACCTGCAGCCACCATCCATTATTCATGCCTTTGGGATTACGTAACGTCCCTTGCAGGACGTGGTACCGGGAACATGCATGACTGTCAGTGCATTTACCACTTGGGCATCTGGGATTTGTACACGTGTTATAGCATTTTGTATGTGGACTGTACTATGGCTGTTACTCCATACTGCAATCAAATGGGTAACTCAGTTAGTTTACATATGGATGAGACCTATTAATGGTATGTCCAAGTGATGTTTAATGGATGTGCTCCAGCATTGGGAATGTATGTCACAGTGAGTCACACACTATAATGTGCTACACCTTCACACAACCATAGGTGGAGCATGCTGGGGTGACAGATACCTGTCATGGGTACACCTCATGCTTTGCCACTACATCCATGATTACATTGTATGGAGCCCCTCATTAACACACCAGGGAATCCATGCAGAGTGTGTGGGGAACAGTGATTACACTCATGGATCCCGCAATTGGCTCTGCTCCACTGAGGGTCAGTTGGTTACTCAATGTGGTAGCGACAGCAGACACTGTTTGCCTCGATTGATGAATGGCCTCGGACAATCTGGCGTGTACCTACCGATGTACCTAGGAACCTATACATACAGTACCAGCATATGCTGATAGGTGCGTGTACTGTTCAGGTGTTGACATTCCTTGTTCCAATAGCTGTTGTGTGTGCAATGGTTGAGGGCTGCCTATGTAGGATTCACACAGTAGGCCACCTATACATTACAATTTACAGGTGGTCGTGTGTGTGTGCCATCCATTTTACTGTGTGTGCAGGTGGAGAGGTGTGTCAGTCTGTAGGGGCCTACACTGTCAGAGTATGTGCTATACGTTCCCTCTTTGCCAAGGCATAGGCATATTGGGCATGCCTCCGTCTGCCTACTGGGGCTGGCACAGTGTGTTCATGGTCTGAATCCCTCTGTGCCTGTGCTGGCCTTGGCAATTATGGTGGGCTGTGAGGGCCTTCACCATTATGTCCCTGCTGTAGCTGTTTCCGCAGGATCATATTATGTAGCATAGCACATACTATGAAGATGTGGGCACACGTGCCTGGAGAGTACTGCAAGGCTCCACCAGATATGTCCAAGCAACGGAACCGTGATTTCAGCATCCCGAACACACGCTCTATGATGATTCTGGTTTGTGTGTGTGCGCCTCATTATGGCGTTCTTGCATGGGTGTGTGTGCATTTCTGATGGGAGTCATCATCCATGGCTCCAGTGCATAGCCAGCATCCCCCACAAAGTGTCCATGTGGGATGTCCCCCCTGACAAATACCTGATACAGCTGTGAGGCATGCCAGATGTGGGAGTCATGGTAGCTTCCAGGGCTGCCAGTACACACATCCATGATAATGCCCTGGGCATTGCACACGACCTGGCAGTTGGAGTGGTATCCCTTGTGGTTTATGTAGCACCTACCATGCTCACTGGGTGGTGACTTGATATGTATGTGCGTGCAGTCTATCGCACCCAGTGCCTCTGGGTAGTGTGCCACATGGTGGAAGAGATGCATATTGCTGGCCAACTCCTCCTGAGTTCGGGGGAAGTATATATGCTCATTGGCATGTGGTAACATGGCATCCAGGAACTGGTGTAGTACCCTGGATGGTGATGCCTGTGAGATCCCCATTATATCTCCAGTTAGCCTTTGAAAGGTAGCTGTGGCTAGTATTCACTAGCTTACACATACCTTCGTGCCCACTGGGATGGGTTCCCCTCTGTTGTTTCTGGATCTCAGGCTGTAAGATGTCCCTGTCCACCCTGTAACGCTCTACTATCTCCAGATCATGTAGCCCCTGGTAGGTTACCCTTGGTCTGAACACTCTTCTCTTCCCTCGGGGCCTGTGGTGGTTGTCAGCATCATCCTCCACAACACCTTCAGTCACTAACACATGGTGATGAATCACAGCTATGGCAGCTCCCAACATGTACATTGTAAAAGTTCCCCATCTGTTTATACCTATGGTGCAGTTTTTGGGAATACACAGGTGTGTGTGAGGTGCTTTCACACTTTATAGTATTGTGCTGTGAACACTGATGATGTCAAAGGGTGTGTATGTACGATCGTAGCTACAGGGCATCTTATGTGTTTTACAACAGGAACTACTATTGTGGTGCCTTTGGTGTTGAATTACATTTGGCTGCCATGGATTACCTCTTGCTCTTCCCTTTACATTTATTAACATTTCACCTCCCATTTTCTGGCATGCATCCAGCAGTCTGCTTTCATTTGTACTTTCCTAAACCTGGCTTATCTTGCGTAATGTGTTCTATGGCCGGTCTACTGCAGGTTTGCTTTGCTCTGCTATGACAGTTCTCTTTTCTTTGCAATCCGACACCTCCCCTATCCTGTTTTGCAGGTTTCTGCAAGCAGACTTGTCAGCTGCCGTCAATTGCCCACTGTGAGTTAATAGGTGTTAATTGCTCAGTTGTACTCCAATTACCCTACTGCGACATTTCCTTATTTTCTTCCCCTGACCTTCCTGTTTGAGCTATGGTGCGTGGCACGTGCGTCTGCTTACCGGATTTTGGGCATGTTTTCATCCCCGTACACATGCGCTTTTGGGCACCATATGTGTTCTCAGCTAAATGATGCTATACCTACCTCCCCACCCCTGTCCTGCATCTTTGCTTAGCAACGGCCAGGCCGGATCTGCATTGCTCCAATGTGCTTACAGCTACGGTGGCACACCCCACTGCTGATGTCACGTATACCTCTAAACCACTCCTCAGTGTTGTAGCACTGCGCCGTATGGTACATCCTTAGTCCGGCGGGACATTTGCAATTCACTATTACCTGCCTCATTTACATGGCATTGACTACTAATTCCTAGTTACCGCACCAAACACTTGTCACATACCCTTAGCACCCCTTGCAGCTTGGTTGTGGTGTACCATGCATACCATTGAGTATTATGGTGAAATCATGATTTGTATTACATTGTGATTTTATGACATTTGTATATATTTTCTTTGTGTTCCCATTTGCACACACATACCTGCAGTTGTACTTTGCTTTACCGTGGACATGACATTAAATGTTGTTTTTTAGGTGTTGTGCATCTTTTCTTATGCCATTGGCTGTATGCTTAGCCACTGGCATATGTTAACTTTGTAATACATGAGTCTGGTCTGCTTTCATAGCTCCGATGTTCTGTTTGGAAAAATGTAAACCGTGTTTTTTGGTTTACATTTCTGTGGGCTTACGCTACGCCTGCACCACTTCATGAATTGCTATGTTCCTTCATTTGCATGGTGCGGCACTGCGCATGGGGTGATTAGCATACTTAAGCCGAGGGCTGCACAGATCTGGTGTACGCTGGTAGCGCACGTGGAATTGTATCATACCTGAATCGCTCGATGGCCATATTTGGCGTTATACCGCCTATGCTATGCCTGCGCCTGGCGCAAGCTTCATGAATCCCAGGGAAGAACGTGGGGTAGCTATGGATGCCTCTTGTGCCACAACATATGCTAACATTATATTAAATTTGTAGGAACAGAAATGTGGGGTAGCTATGGGTGCCTCTTGTGCCACAACATATGCTAACATTATATTAAATTTGTAGGAACAGAAATTTATTTACAATTCCAAATATGTTGAATGCTGGAAATTATATGAGGTACCTGGATGATATATGCATTTTTTGGATAGACACAGAAGACAAGTCAAGGGAATTTATTGCATATATATTAATAGTATCACTAACTTTCTAAGATTTACCCACAAAATAACACATGATAGTATGAACTATTTGGATGCCACTGTACACAAAAATAATGTGACTCAAAGTTTTAAATCCACAGTACATAGAAGAGTGCATTCTCCAACTCTTATTTATACTTTACTAGTGCCCGTCCATATAAACAAAAAAGAAGTATATTAAACGGCCAGTATGTGAGAGTTTGTAGAATTACTTCAGATAACAAGATTTTATTAATGAATGTGAAACCCTGAAAGAGATGTTCTTAAATGGAAAATACCCAATGGATATGTTAGAAGAGGTTATTAAAGAAGTGAAAGATGGTAGGAATGACAGATTTGCTTCCCTTTTAGGAAAATGGGTGAATTTCAGTGATGGGAGAAATAGGTAAGGTAAGGAAGGTAGCAACATTAATGAGAATGAATTTAAGGGAGCATTTGTTACTAATTTCAGTGGAAATTCTTGGATTATAAAAAAATGTATAACCACATAATGGAATAGATTTGCTAAATTTTCAGACTTGTAAGGCATCTTTAAGGCCCCTCTTAAATGGGTATTTAAAAAAGGGTGCAATATCAAAGACATTCTTGAACAAAAGAAGAGCACAATAGGTGTGGAAAACACAAAAAAGTGGGTACCAATTAGTGTGGAGCCTGCGCCCAATGTTCCTATATTAAAAATAAGGAGTTTATTTATATTAAATGTAGGGATACTCACATTAAGGGCTAGAAGTGGAATAATTGCAATAGTTCTAGAGTAATATATATTACCCTATGTGATGAATATGAGGCATTTTATGTAGGGAAGACTGAGTGCAGGCTAAAAAGGGGAATTCGTGAACATACTTATGCTATTAGTTCAAAGGATGAGAAAATGCCTCATACAAACATATCCTTAGTTGTAGATTATCTCAGTTTACATTTGTGCACTAGAAGAAGTACCCATAGACCCTAGAAGTGGGCATAGGAAACAAAGATCATATATAAAGAAGTATATTGTCAGCTGATTTTGGAAGCCAATCAAGCACCTGGTTTGAATGAAAATGTTTCCCCTAGCCCCAATTTTAAAGTTGAGGGCAGCTAGGTTGTAATGAGCCATCTCCTGTAAAGTTCATGTATTTTTGTATACTTAGAGTGTTTTAACAGTATAAAGCAATATAAAAACTTTTGGACACTTCATGGACTGTTGTGGGCTGGCTGCCTTATTGAGGCCATTTTGAGACTGGCTGGTTGCCTCCTATCAAAGTTGAACCCTGCACTTAGTTTTTGTGGGGTGAATACATTGACCATCAGACTAATCTCTCTCCTTACATATTTTAAGTGCATTTAACATTTCAGATTGGTTTACAAAGCGTTTAATAATGTTTTTATATATTTAACATATTTAATACTTTTTATAAGTTGCTTATATTTCCGATTGTTCTACAAAGCTTTTAACAATGTTTTTACATATTTAATATATTTACTAGTTTTTATAAGTTTTTTACCATTTTGCCGTGGTGGTACGGCGGTAGCGTTGTTACCTCAAAGCAAGAGGTTCTCCTGTTCGATTCTTGGCTACTCTTGGGAGTGCCTTCTGTGTGGAGTCTGCATGTCCTCTCCATGGTTGGGCAGCATACGAAAGACATGCGTGCGTAAATGGGCGTGCCTTCATTGAAGGTTGGGCATCGAGCTTGCACCTTGGCATTTCGTAAAAATCTACTGCCAGTCAATAGCGGACCGGAGTTCCACTGTGGCGACCCCTTACCGGGAAAAGCCAAAAGACAAACAACAACATAAGTTTTTTTACCATTTACTAACAGGTACTGTTAGTTGTTTTAGTTAATCTGTATGAGATCAGTTTCTTTTAATTTAGTAATTAATGGTAATTAATAAAATTTGCATTAACTGATCAAGTGTCAGGGGAAAAGTATTTAAACAGTGTTAGTAGGTTTAAGCACTCATCTGATGAAGTCCTGTTTGGACAAAAAAGCAATGAATCAGTAAAGCTTTTATGTGTTTTTAAATTTATGAATAAAAGTGATAATTCTGCCTGGTTCTGGTTTGCCTTGCCTGGTTCTTCACAAGTACCTTTAGTCAATTCCTGGTTACTACACTTTGTGTAGGTTGGCACTGGACTGTCGTCAGTTTATTTTTTGGAACAAAACTGATATTTTCCTGAGTATCCTAAGAAAATTGTGTCAGTTATGTGAGGACAAAATTATAGCCTGCAAATTATACATAAGACATGATTTATAAATGGCAGGTAGTGCAAAACAGACAGAGTTGTACGGATCATGTACTCAAACATCTCTCCTACACCAGTCCACAAGTATGTGCTCTCAGAGGCATGCATTGTCAAGATGCTGTGCCTTATGCTGCACGTCCATGACAACACAATATAGTGAGTCATAGGCATGCATGCCTCCTAACCTAATCTGTGTGTTATGCAATTACGTATACATTTACATTGTTTTAGAGGCACACCACTATTTTGTGTGCTGTTGCACATACTATGAAACTTATACTGGATATTTAGGCAAATATATTGGAAATAATGGGAGCACATTATGGATCCTTCAGGAGGTCAGAAGAGGTACACACTACTCTACAAATGTGTGGTAAGCATTTCCCCTAATTACTTCTCAGATGCAGAGCTTCTGCCTGTTCCTCTATGAACACATACACTCCCCCTCCTGTGTACCAGTGAAAATTTTCAGAGATCCTAACAACAGGAGGACTCCCTCTTCAGAGAAGGAGTGTCTTGTGGCATCACTTTTGTGAGAGCACTGTCTTTACTAGGGACTTAGATTCAAGAAGCATCCTACACGCACACACACACACACACACACATACACACACACACACACACACATATATATATATATATATATATATATACATATATATATATATATATATATATATATATATATATATATATATATATATGGTTCCCTATCAGAAGCCTGAAACACTATAAGCTTGAAAATCAAAATCCTGAAACCAAAAGCCTGAAAACTCAAAATCCTGAAAACTCAAAATCCTGAAAACCCAAAATCCTGAAACTCAAAATCCTGAAAACACAAATAATGCTAATATGCCAATACAAAGACACTAATATCTACCAACTGACTTTGACCCTAACCCTAACCCTAAGGTCCGTCACTATTGCACACTCACCTGACCCGTGCCCTAACCCTCACTCACTTAAACCGCCCCTAACCCTAATTTCTGTCACTAATGCATACATGCCTAACCTGCGCCCTAACCCTAACTCACTTAAACCGCCCCTAACCCTAACATAAAACCAACCGCACACTTACCTGAACCCAATGCATGACCTAACACCACAGGGCTAACAATAGCAAAGCCACAATGACGTCAGTATGTCTATTTTGTGTTTTCAGGATTTTGAGTTTCAGGATTTTGGGTTTTCAGGATTTTGAGTTTTCAGGATTTTGAGTTTTCAGGATTTTGAGTTTTCAGGCTTTTGGTTTCAGGATTTTGATTTTCAAGCTTATAGTGTTTCAGGCTTCTGATAGGGAACCATATATATATATATATATATATATATATATATATGGGTATGTGTCACTTCACCTAAAACCCATTTCACCTAAACTCATTTCACTGAGACCAAATCACCTAAAGTCCATTTCACCAAGAAGAGTAGTTCCAGAACCGCAAAGTGAAGACAATAATTCGTAAAAAAGGTAAGTCCTTTATTAGTTGCCAAGTGGTAAAAATCCAAAGACAGTTGGTACAAAGCAGCAAAATCAGACCAAATGGTAAAATCCAAAGTCAGTAGGTACAGAACAGCAAAATCAGACAAGCGCTTTCGGCTTGGAAAAATGCAAGCTTTTTTCAAAAAACAGTTGCCTGCAGTGAGGCAACTGTTTGATTGATGGAATAATTAGTCACATGTTTGGTTAGAGCTGAGTTAAAGAACAGCCAAATAATAAAATGAAACATTAAAATGTGCATAGGTTAAATTGACATTCCATTGTTTAAATACAAATACAAATACAAGTGGAAGTTTAAAAAAAGCTGTGTGTGATCCAAGTGAGTTTGAAGTCAGCAGTCCTGTGTAATATGAGAATCAATGTAGTACTGTTATGTTAGCCTTAAAAATAGATGTTATAATGCATATGAATTTGCACTACTTGGTGACTTGGGGCAAGTGTGTTCAATGGGCAAAGAAACAGTGTTGAAAAATAGTGAAAATAGGATGGGACATGCTATAATCTAGCCCTTCTGAGCTTCAGAACCGAGCCTATACTAAGTGACTAAAGTCCATTTCACCTAAAAATCATTTCACTGACAAGTAGTACAATAAGGCAAGGCAAAGGTATATGTCCTTTTCACCACTGTAGTGCAATCCTGGAGATAGTATATATATTAAGGGGTGTGTGGGGAGCACAGCCCCCCACATTGGGTGGTGTGGGGGTGTAGCCTCCCCAGTTATTTTGGTTTCATGTTGTCTGGTTTTGTTTTACATTATTTGGTAAAAGACAACTAAATGGGGAGCTACTCCGCCACCCCCGTAATATATATTCTAACACCAGGATCACACTACAATGGGGAAAAGTACATATATCTTTCAATTGCATTAGGGCACTACTTGCCAGTGATTAGGTGAAATGGACTTTAGATGATTTGATCTCATTGAAATGAGTTTAAGTGAAATGGGTTTTAGGTGAAGTGATACGTACCCATATATATATATATATATATATATATATATATATATATATATATATATATATATATATATATATATATATATATATATATATATATATATATATATATATATATATATCTGCTGGTTGATTGTGAATGTTGACAATATGTTGGGGTCATCTGCCTGGGACAAGAAAATGCTGTCTACCTGTTTTTTTTTTTTTTAATTTCTCAAAATCTTTTGTGTTTCTATTACCATGACAGGAATGGACCCCATTCCTATGTCAAAATATGATTAAAGTTCATGAAATTAGTATTGTTTCAGTCTTTGATGTCAGCCAGAAGTGCTCCTCGCAGCACCAGCAATCTGTCCAGTAATGACTCCTTCTGCAATTCATATGGAATTACATGTATTGGTAACATATCTAAATATGATTGTAAATTCTTTTTTATAAGACCCATTGCTCCTACTACTGTTGGAACTATCTGGATATCTTTCTTCCATGTTGCTCTCATTTCTGCCTGGAAATCCTAATATTTTATGACTTTTTGTCTGTCTATACGCAGGCCACTGTAGTCACTGTGTGTGGTGATTTCAATGATCAGTGCTACTTTTGTCTTCTTTTCATGGACCACTATATCTGGTTTTCTAGCCTCTGTCTTTTGAACTTTTGGTAATAGATGATCCCATGTGATGCAAACTTCATAATTTTCTGTTATGCTTTGTGGCTGACATTTCCAGTGTTTTTCAGCCACTTCAGTACCATAATGTTTGCACAATCTCCAGTGCAACAGTCTCACCACATTACTATGGCTTTCAGTATACAATCCTTCTGCCATTAGTATTTTGCAACCAGCCACAAGGTGTGCAACTGTTTCCAATTTTGTTTTACAAAATCCACATTTGTCTGTTTCTCCCGCATGTTCAATGGACTTTGTAAACCAAACATGTATGTAGACCACTATCTTGTGCTGTCAATATTAACCTTTTATTTCTTGGTTTGAATTTGCCTCTCCTTAACCATCCTGCATTTGTTCCTGATCAACATGAGGTTCTTCCAGAAATTTTCTATGCTTGCAACTATATTTGTGCATGTTCCACATTTTTTGCCTTCTCATAGGATCGTAGGATCATAGGAAGTTCAAGGCTATTGGCCTTGAGGCCCGTATAAGCCTAGCCAAGAGTTTAGCCCATGTTTAGACAAGTCAGTACCCAAAGCCCCTGTCCAGCAGGGGCACAGGTAGAATCCCAGGGGTGTATTTTCTGTTTCCCATCCAGTTATCTTGGTTGTGCTTAAAAAGGGATAATAAAGTACTCTGCTTGACATGGACAGGGAGTTTATTCCATAGAAGGGGAAGTCTCTGGGACACAAATCTGTCCCACCAATAAGTCCAATTGAGGTCACAGATTAGGTTGAGGTCATGCATGTGGGTTACTCGAGTGGAGCTTGACTTGCGGATATGCAGCAGTCCCATCAAGGCAGGGTCTGAGATTACTTTGTATGCCAGACAGAGGCCACCTCTGAGAAGTCTGTATGAAACTGAGTAGAGGGACAGGGCATTTAGCCTATCTGTGTAGGGGAGATGTTTGAGGCCCTGGATTCTTCTGGTGAGGAACCTCTGTGGTCTGTCCATCTGCTGCATGTACTTTGTGAGGTACATGCAAAAGGGGGTGTTGTATTCAATAATTGACCTTATAAGGGAAGAATACAGGGATGGTATTATAAGATGCCCTTACTTATGAGGTGGGCCATGTAGAAAGCTTTCCATACAACGGAAGCAACATGGTGGTCAAAAATCAGGTTGCTGTCATCCTGGTTGTCCAAATCTCTCATGACTGATTGCATGCTTAGGATGTTGTTATTAATGTGATAATATGTGGGGAAGTCACTCTCCCCAAAGGGGACGGTGATACATTTTTTGGCATTCAGCTTAAGGCCATGTTTCTGGCACCAGTCATTTGTTTGGGTGAGACCTTCTTGGAGGACATCTGCTTCACTTGGGGAATTGATGACTACGCCTAGCTTGCAGTCATCTGCAAACTTGGTCAGCCATAGCCCACTGGTTTTGGCCTGCACCTCAGATAAGTATATCTCAAATAACAGATGCCCTAAGACCAATCCCTGGGGTACGCCGCTTTTTACAGGTCTACTGGTTGAGGTGGATTCCCCTATTTTGATTAGGTGGGTTCTATTAGTGAGCCAGTTTGATACCCATCTGGTAACATATGAATTGATGCCTAGTTGAGAGGGTTTATCTATTATGCCCAAGTGGGGAATAGTGTTGAAGGCTTTGGCCAGGTCAAGGTAGGCAGTTTTCACCACCTTCCCCTCATCCATGGCTTTGGTGACTGCCTCAAAGAAGTTGACCAGATTTAACAGACATGACCTCCCCTTGACAAAGCCAAACTGTGTGGGGTCGAGTGTTTGGATGTTGCCAGTGTCCTTGTTAATGAGGTCCATGATAATCCATTCCATAGCCTTGCAGATCAGGCTAGTTAGGCTGATGGGTCTATAATTTCCTGGCTCGGTGGATGTTCCACCTTTGTGTAAAGGGATGACAGTGGCTGTCCTCCACTCAGCTGGGACAAAGCCGGTACTCAGGCTTTGGTTGAATAGGGTACCTAATGTTGCTGCAAGTTCATGCCCGAGTTCATGTAGGATGTAGCCTGGGATGTTATCGGGTCCCATGGAGGCTGTATTTTTTGCCTTTGAGAGGGCAGTGATGACCTGTTCCCTAGAGATAAGGGGAAGGGGCTGGTGCTGGGGATGATCTGATTTACTGATGGGGGGGCAGAGGGGTAAAGTTTTCACGGAATCTGTTAACCAGTAGATTGGATATATCTACAGCATTTGTGTATGTGGTGTCCTTGAACATCAGTTCTGAACAGATCTGGGTGCCTACTTTGAGATTGCAGACATATGTAAAGAAGGCCTTATGATTGTCTGTAGTAGATGTGGCCAATATGGACTAGTTGGCTTTAGAGGATTTCACTAGTGTGCTTATTTGCTTGTTCAGGCTAAGGAGAGATTGGTTCCAGTTAGGAACCTACTCCTTCTTGGTCCTGGACAGCAATATTTTCCTTTTGGTATATCATTTATTTATTGCAGATGTCTGCCAGACAGGTTTACTCTTCCTTGTGGATGATGTCCTGTCAGGTATTCCTAATTCCATGCATCTATACAAATGTTCATATAGTACTTTGGTGTAGATTTGGGTGTTGGTGCCAGTTCCTACAGAGGGGGAGGGGGCTGTGAAGCTGTTTATACCATCCCTCAGGGGGTTAAATCAGCTATGGAAAAGTTTTTTTTTGTTTGACCCTAGCTAGAGGGGGGGGGGGGTCAGGGGAGATGGTGACTTTGAAAATGACCACTTTATGGTCGGATCTTACCAGGGAGGATGATACTGTAGGGGTGCTGCAGTGGTTACTCATGCTAGTTAATATGAAGTCCAAGATATTATCACCTCTTGTGGGGATATCGACTAGCTGTTCCAAGGCATTTGCATTGATAAAACTGAGGAATCTCTGAGGATTTGTGTTCTGGCATGATTAGTTTTGCCAGTCTATGGTTGGGTAGTTAAAGTCACTCAGGATCAGGGTAAAGGGTTGAATCTTAATAGAGCTGAAGAGGTGCAGATAGGTGGAGTGGGCATCTTGACTCAAATTTGAGGGCCTGTAGCTAACTATGATTTGAATAGGGGTCTTGTCAATGGTTAACTGCACCTGGAGTGCATCCTGTGTGTCATACAGTTGGACCAGCCTGGAGGTGTGTGTGTCTTTAATATATATTGAAATTTCACCTCTTTTGGCTTTGCTGCCCACAGTTTGTGGTCTGAATGTATGATAGGATGAGTAACCAGGTAAGACTGGGGTGCTCTCTGCAGCTTTGAACCAGGTTTCTGTGACTGCACAAATGTTAGCATCTTCCAGGGTTAAGAATGCTTCCAATGAGTGCAGTTTCATATTTAGACTCCTACCGTTTAGCAGCATGACCTTTAATTTGCATTTTGTTGATATTTTTATGTCCTTCATCTGGTCCTTCACCTTATATTCTTTCTTTTGTTTTTATGACACATTCAGTTGTTGCTTGATTTTTACCTACTTCTGGTTTGATTTCCATTCCTGTTTGACACCAATATGCTTCTGCTAGATTAAGCAAAAAGGTCATCTTAGATTTATTCTCCTCATGTTTCAAAACTTTCACTACATTTGGGTCTTGTGAGGTCAGCACATATGTGTGTGGAGTCCCATGATTGCAGATCTATTCATGTAATCAATTTCAAGGAGGCCCATCCTTCCTTCAGAATGGAAAATATATTATCTTGGTATGCACACTGATTTTTATAAATTATTTGGTGAGCATAAAGCATCCTTCTTGTTTTCCTATATAATCTATCCAACACATTTTGGGGCAAGTCAGTCACTCCAAAACTGTAATTTAGTACAGGAAGAGCAAATTAGTTTGTACCTTGGATTTTGTAGCTAGATGTCAACGCTGTTTTCAGGATTAATTTAGGTCTTCCTTATTAAGTTTAGTCGCATTTATTCATACTTTATTATTGATCCTTCATCATTTCCCAAATATTTATACACTACTTCTTGCTCAAGTTCTTTTACATCACATTCTTGTCTGAAACTGATGCTTTCCTGGTGCTGCAGTTTTCCTGCTTGCTTTTGCACATTTTATTTTTTTATTTAACATTTGTTAACCAGGAAAGTCCAACTTGGAACAAGCCAATTTTCAGCAGGGGCCTGGGGAGAAATGCTCCAGATGCATGCCTTTGTGATATGGGAGGAAACTGAAGCACCCAGGGGAAACCCACATGTATGCAGGGAGGACATGCAGACTCTGCACAAAAGGCACCACAGCCGAGAATCAATCCGAAGAACCTCTTGCTGTAAAGAGACAACACTAACCGCTGCACCACTGCACAGTCTGTGCAGCTGTACTTTCAGTTCCTCATCTGATGAACTATACAGTTTTAAATCATCGACAAAGAGAAGATCAGAAATCTTTACACTTTGCTGTTTTCTAGGAGCCAAATTATAGCCATGGCCTAAGCTGCTAAGTAGACAGCTTAATGGGTTAAGGGCAAGGCAGAATAACAGTGGTAACAGAGAATCACCCTGGAATATCACCCTTTTAATTTTTATCCCTGGGATAATAATTTGTCCTTTATCATGGCTTAATTGCAAACTTGTCTGCCACTGTTTCTTGATCACTGTAATGAGGTCGATCAGTGTAGGATGTATCTTATACAGTTTTAAGCACTCTTTTATCCATGAATGTGGGATACTATCAAATGCTTTTTTTGTAGTCAATCTATGCTATACTTAGATTCTTCCCATTTTTACAGTTCTCCACTATGACTTTAACAACAAATAATCCTTTGTTCCATATAACTTTCTTTCATTGTCCTTTTGTTCTACTGCCATAATTGAGTTTTCTTCTAAATGACTATAACTTTTGTCTGCATCAATTCCATAGTTTGTACTTCATCAGAAGGCAAGTTATTGGTCTATAGTTTTTAGGATAGCTTGCAGGTTCACTCTTAAGTATGAGTATTCCTTTTCATGCTGTTAACCAGGTTGGTGTCTGCTCAGGGTGTGCATATAAATAGTTCTTAGTCATAGCTAAATCTTCATGCATATATGTTAATACTTTTAACCAGATGTTAGGTACAGCATCTGGGTCTGTGGTTTTCCAATTGGAGGCTTTTCTTAACTTTGTTTCAATCTCTCTGGATGTTACTTCATCCTATTTCATGTCCTGTACCTTTAAACTTTTTATTCTTTCTTTTACTTCTTCTGTCCATTTAACATCTTTGTTATGTTCTACAGGATCTTCATAAATACTTCTCTGAAATGTATCTTTTTCTTCTGTTATTGGCAGTCTTTTAATTCCTTTTGCCTTGTTTCCCAATTCTCTAAAAAATATTTTTGGGTAATCAATAAATTGCTTATTTTGTACTTTGCCTTTATATTTATCTGTGTATCTTGTAAGTTTTTCCATCAGTGTTGAGATTTTTAGTTTGTTATTTGTGATAGTGCATGGCAGATCCTGGTCTGTTCTAATACTGTGCATTTATTTTATTACATCTATATTTCTGAGTATTTTTGTTGATCTGTTCCCTCTTCTATATTCTTCTAACAGTGACACTTTTGTCTTAATTGCTTTATAGTTTTTTCTATTTAACACTTCCATGATGGTATTCGATTTCTCCACTTCTTTTCTCTCACTACCCTGTGTTCTTGTGGTAGAACTTTATCAGTTATTAATTTAGCTGCACAGTAATATATCCTGTTTACTTTTGTTATATTGCATGGATCTCTGGACAGTCCTGATTACCTTGTTCATTTGTTTTATCAAACTTCTGACTTTTTGGGTTTTATTGACCTTCTGCTGTCTATTTCTTTCATTGATCTTAATATATATTTATATGTCTATTAAATCAAGCAACTCTTCTCTTAGCTCATTTTCTTCTAACCTGAGGACACATTTTTGTTTTCCATTTCCTTTGGGCATTCTATAGAGAGTTCTATAGCATCTTCCTGTGGCATTTCATCCTGTGCCATCCATTGCTCTATCATATGGGAACTCACTAGCCTATCACTCAACATTGACTGCATCAGAGTGTCCACAGTTTCCTGTTCCTTTCCCTTGCTGTCCAACTTGAAGTGAACACTTATACTGGTTTCCTGTGAAGGCTCCAAAATGTTCATATGACACCTGAAAATGTGCTTTCTGTTTCACTGGTTTTCCCTTAATTTGGATATCCATTTCTCTATTCTGTTGTGGTGCTTCCTGAATTAAATTTTCTACACTGAATCCTTCACTTTGCAGGTACTCCATAACATTGGTTTCTATTTCTTTAACTTCTCCATTACTATTCTCCTTTTGTACTTTTCCTCTTTGCCCTTTTATTTTTTGTATTGTAAAGTTTTCCATGTCTGGATTTCTTTGCCTGTATTTCTTTTAAAATATCTTTGGTGCTGCTCTTTTTGTATTGGTTAGTTTTGCTTTCTCCTTTGGATAAATATTACACCATATTAAATCTCTTTTTCTTTCCCATGTCCATATTTCTTCTTCAGATGTCTCCTGATCTTCCTGCTTCTCCTTACTTTGGGGACTCACTCAATCACCAAATCCTTCAGTTCACAGGTACTCCACAACTTCTATTTTTAAACTTCTACTTTACTAATCTTCTTTTCTACATTCCCTCTTTGTGATGTTATTTTTTTATTGTGAAATTTTCCATATCTGGATGTATTTCTCTTTGAATATCTTTCAGGCTGCATTCTTTATATTGATTAATTTGGCTTTCTCCTTTGCATAAATATTACACCATATCAAATCTCTCTTTCTTTCCCATGTCCATATTTTTTCTTTATACTTTTCAGAAATATCTAGGTTTTGTTGTTTATATTTTCTCACTTTCCCAGATACTTCTTTTTCTAAACAGATCAAAGTTTTTTGATCTATATACTGTTATTCACAAATCGGTTGTATTAATGAATGCAAAATTTTATTTGTAGCTTCTGACAGTTTTTCTTGTGGAAATATTTTTCTTTCCTCTAATTTCTGTCTTAAGCATTTTGTATATGTTTTGTCTGGAAATTCTGGGCTTTTTGCATAATAGTAACAATACATAATTTCTTTCTTATCCTCAATAGTCCATGTTATCATCTTTATGGCTCTTCTTTGGCATATCAGTTTTTGTGATTTTTGTGGATGATTAATTCCTTCCACAACAGGGGTGGCCATCCTTCTCTTGGGACTGGCCTGACCCCATTGTAGGAATGTTTCTGTATTTTGAGGATTCTACACTGTCAACTTTTCTACTCCTAGCACCAGTGTGCCTACCAGAATTGACACTTTTTTATCCTGGGTCTTGTGCAACCATCTCTCTTTTTTAATATTTAACTTACTTCTGTCCATGATATATGCCATATAAATACAGTTTATATATCAGTGTCATCTTGTTGAGGTTTTCTGAAAAATAGGGTCCATATTATGAAGGTGCTCACCAAGACTTGAGGATGAATTCAGTTTCAGCAATAATACTCTGTTTTGCTTGCTGACTTATTATCTCTCCATTCGGACCTTCTTCATCTGTTTTTTAAATTTTTCCAAGTCTTTTGGGATTCTAATACCATGACAGGAATGGACCACATTCCTAAGTCAAAGTAAGATTAAAGTTCATGAAATTAGTATTGTTTCAGTCTTTGATGTCAGCCAAAAGTGCTCTTCACAGTACCTGCAATGTGCCCAGTAATGACTCCTTCTGCAATTCATATGGGGTTACATCTATTGGTAACATATCTAAATACAATTGTAGGTTTTTTGTTTCAATCTCTCTGACTGTTATTTCATCTAATTTCATATCTGGTACATTTAAACCTCTTATTCTTTTACTTCTTCTATCCATTTAGCATCTTTGTTATGTTCCACAGGATCTTCATAAAAACTTCTCCAAAATGTATCTTTCTTCTTTTTTTTGGTGGTGTTTCAATTCCTTTTACCTTGTTTTTCAATTCTCTATAAAACTTTTTTGGGTCATCAATAAATTATTTATTTTGTACTTTTCTTTTATATTTATCTGTGTATCTTCTAAGTTTTTCCACCTTTGCTGAGATTTTTAGATTATTTGTGATAGTGCATGATAGAGCATGATCTGTTCTAATGCTGTACATTTCTTTTATTATGTCTATCTTTCTGAGTATTTTGTTGATCTATTCCCTCTTCTATATTCTAACAGTGACACTTCTCATCTTAATTGCTTTATAGTTTTCTCTATTCGATACTTCCATGATGGTATCCAGTTTCTCCCCTTCCTTTTCCCTCACTACCCTGTGTTCTTGTGGTAGAACTTTATCAGTTATTAATTTAGCTGCACAGTGATATATCCTATTTACTTCTGTTATATCGCATGGATATCTATGGACAGTCCTAATTTCTGTGTTCATTTGTTTTATCAAACTTCTGACATTTTGGGTTTTATTGGCCTTCTGCAGTCTGTTTCTTTCATTGATGTTAATATATCTATTTATATCTATTAAATCAAGTAACTCTTCTCTTAGCTCATTTTCTTCTAAACTGAGGGCACTTTTTTGTTTTCTATTTCCTGTGGGCATTCTATAAATAGTTCTATAGTATCGTCTTCATCTGATGTGAGGATCGTTAGATGAGCTGGGAGGGGAACTGTAACTTAAGTAGATAATGCATGTGATGTCATGTGCATTGTCAAGCATGGTGAGACACCTATTTCATGCAGTGAATGAATGGTGGGATGCGTAGCAATCTGGTTTCACCTACAGGCTTCTACTGGGAGGCACCCAATAACAAGCAGCATCCCATGTCCTTCTACCAGTGTAGGCAAACTGATATAAGCCACTGATTAGCCACCCACTACCCGAGCTGCTCCAGAATCTGAATGACTGATTAAACTTTGATCATTGGGATCACATTTAGAGCTCTATCTCCCTACTGCATAAAGACAAGGTTAATGTGGTAAGAAGATTTTGTCCACCTTTCTAATGATAAACAACCTTGAAAAGTGAGTCATCTAACTTAAGGCTAGTGATATTGTCTCTATATGTATAGTTATGCAGATTGTGCTGGCAACAAGGTAGCTCATGGTATGACCACAACCTGCTTCTGTCTCATGCCTGTCATAATATATGGTACGAATAAGACGCAATGTCTGTCACACGCCTTTCTGCAGGAAGGGTGGATGTGTTGGATTTGTTTTATAGCTTTCAGATGCTGTATTAAGCCTTAGAAAAGTTCTGTGTATGTATTGTGACACATCTGTGCCAAGTCCTGGCTTAGTTGCTAGTGTGGGGGGGGGGTAGTGTGGGAAACACAGATTTAAGTGACCAGATGTGATGTCATTCTGTTCCCAGCACTGAAACTGTATTTGAATACTAGTGGGAGATATGATAAAAGCTCTTTACTAGATCTAGCAAGAGACACCTATCTACCTTCATCTTGCCTTGCTTTAGTAAGCAACTAGGAAACAACAATTCTTCAGTCAGTTAGAAAATATAGTGAGATTAGCTAAATGTTGTTTTTCTGTGTCTGTCTGAATCTTTCCATCTGTGTTGTTATTTTATTTTTCCTGTGACCTGAAACTCTGGCATTTATTGTAAATAAATATTCAGTATTTTCAACTTTTCTATTTTTATTATTAAATATATCTATACCTTTCATTGTGGTTGGTCATTTAGAAAATATTTGAGATCAATTGCATATATTTAGTGGCACTGTGGCTCCACATTCCTGAAAGTTTTGGTGTTTGGTCAAGTATTACCATTTGTATAAGTATTAATTTTACTAACAGCATTTGAGTACCCTGGTAATAGCCTTAGAATAGCTGGATTTGGGTGTTCTGCTGGCAGTATATCTACCTTATAGTCTGGGTGGAGGTGGCAAAGTGGATAACCCGTGGCAGCCTTTTCTAGGTGTGTATGTGTGTGTGGATGTGTGAAAATCAAATCTCAAAGAGAGTGTATGTGTCAACTACTTTGAATAGGGACAATGAGAGCACTGATTTCATAGAGAGGGTGATGGAAGACTTGGCTTGGAACACCCAAGAGTCTTATTTGAGGCCTGGAGAAAAATCCCAGCCTGAGGACTGGAGTGTGCATTCCCTGTGCGCTCTTAAGGGAAATTGTACTTGATGCAGAGATCTGTATCTGAAAATACTGTGTGTGTGTGTTAATTATTTTTCTCAGTGAACATTTCCCACCAGTGCCAGTGGTGAGGATTGAGGCTCCTTGGTCACTGGCCGAGAGGAGGGACATCAAATATTGGTGGCAGTGGTGGGATATTAATTGAACTTCTGCAGCCTGTAAGCATTTGTCACTAAGGGTGTGTGTACTGTTAGCAGCCATAAGGTAAACATACAGAGTTTCATTTTTCAAAACAGTTATATTTATTTTGTTAGTTTTGTTTAGTCATGGAAAGCAGGCAAAGATGCCAGCAGAGGATTATGGCATGCTGACAGTGAACCAGCTGGCGAAGGTGTACAAATCCAAAGGACTGGTGCATACCAACCTAACTAAAGAGGAAATGATTTCAGCCTTAATCACAGCTGCAGCACTGACCAGCAACCAGGAAGACAACCAATCTGGTGATAGGGATGTACAGCCCTAAGAAACAGTTCAGTTATCAAAGTCATACTAATAAATAGTGATTTAATCCACAAAACACAGTTATTTGTAGATGTCATCTTATTAACTTTGATTGATTGCAATTCTCTTCTTATTGCAGTAGTCTAAGCAATAAACATATTCTAGAAGAACCCAAGATTCAGTTTTAATGGGAATAAGACTAAAATACTACATGTTAGTTATAATATTAACAAAATAGATAAGAAATAACATAAATACATTGTGAAAGGTGGCAAAATCACTTACTTAGGGATACTCTTGTCTGATAATATTAAAGATATAAGAACACTGAATTATAATAATAACTTAAATTCCATAAAACAAACTCTTAATAAATGGAATGTTTTTTTCACTATGGAAGAGAGACTCTCCTTAATTAAAATGATTATCCTTCCTAAAATTCTATATATAATGCAAGCTTCATCCCTCCCATTCCCTAAAAAATATAAAATAGTATAATTCTTTGTTTTTGAGAGTTTTATGGTTTCATAACAAGCATGGATTGGCTTTATAACCATAACATTAGAGACTGGACAATGGGTGGTATTGGTCTTCCAGATTTAGAATTATATTCCTTATCCACAGTTGTTAGGACAATAATTTATTGGTTAAATAACAATTATAATGCTAAATGGAAAGATATTCAAGGAGGTATTTGATGTAAATCCAATAATTTAACAACATCATATCATACTTAGATAGCTACTAATACATTTCATTGGTTAGTAAAAGACCATTTTATAGAAAACAAACATAAATCAGTTATATTTTATTATATTAATATGATAATAACCTCCTTTAAAATTTTCATTTTCAGGAGCCCTGAATATAAAGCAAGGATTTTCTTGGTATTTCCAATTGCCTATATTAAAAAAAATAGTATTAATACATTTAATTTAACAACAGTGACTATGTTTAAAGACAAAAACCTGTTACACTGGTATCAATTACTAGACAATAGGAAGTTACAAAATGTTGACTGTATAATTAATAAATTTGAACTAAGGAAAGACATGGTTAAAAATTCAAAACTGTAGACAGTTGATCATGAGATTAAATTAGTGCAACCAGTAGTTAGAAATTCTTTTTTCACATTCATTGATTTACTCATTATTCTAATGCACCAGAATATAATTGAAAAGGTACTTCTATCTAAAATAGATAAGGTACTTAAGAAATTAACAGTATTGGGGCGTGGCCAAGGATGAACACAGGATAGCAGCAGATTTCTTCAGCTCCACCAATTTCATTACATTGACAGGAATTAATTACTTAAAAAATTAATTATTGAAGTAATTTTCTTTCTAAATATGTTTGTTTTATATAGTTCTTGAACTATATCTAAAAAAGAAAGGAAATCTTAATAATATTCCTGTCAGAAATTACTTTGGAAATTTTCCTGTCAGTTTATCAGTCTGAAATGAGTTCCAGTAAGACAAATTCTCAATACTCCAGCATCAAGAAAGAACTTCAGTCTCTGATAATTATAGTCCAGCAACTTACTGCTAAGATGGATAAAATGGATACTAAAATAGACACTTTCATAGAAAAAACTACAAAACAAATAGACTTGTTACATATGGACCTGCAACAACAGAAGATCCAGATGACAGGCATAGAAGAAGCTGTGAATGACATGGAAAATAGAATACAAGAAGAGGAAATCAACATTGAGTTTCTGCTGAAACAAAATACACATTTACAAACAAAGCTGGATGACCTGGAAAATAGATCTAGGCGCAATAACATTAGGATTTTGGACTGCCAGAAAATATTGAAGGTAACAATATTACTTCTTTTTAACAACATGGCTCCCTAAAACTTTAGATTTACCAGAAGCATTCTCTTTTGGTATCGAAAGAGCACATAGATCTATAGCTAATACTAACTCTAACAAAACTATCCTAGATCAGTTATAGTTAGATTTCTATCATCTTTTGATAAAGAGATGGTTCTTAAATCTGCTTGGGCTAAAGCTCCTGTTAAGATTAATGAAACAACTGTGCGTTTTGACAATGACTATTCTTCCATGGTATTAGCTAAAAGAAAAGTTTTTCTGCCACTAATAAGGGAGCTTAAAAAGCACAGTTTAAAACATACCTTCTGTTTCCTGCCAAGCTTAAAATCTTCCTTCCTGATGGTCCTAAAATTTTCGATGACTTAGACTCTGATTTACTGTTTATCAAAAAAAATAAGATTTTGGAAAAAATAGAAGAAATGGAATGGGCTAGTCCTTCATTAAAGAGACTCAAGAACTGAAACTTCATGGACGACTTCAGAGAAGAAGAAGAGACTAAAAAACAAATGATTTGTACTATGTTTTTTTTTCTCTCTCATCATTTTATTTTATTATTAATCTTTTTAAATATAGTTCCTGCATTTCCAAGAAGCAACAAATATTTTGAAAAATATTTAATCAAAGTTATTCTCTGTGTGCAAAGAAATGTTTTGTTTCATAATTAGTCAAAATATCTGGAGATTTAATGGCAAGCTGTGATTTAACTTGTTTCTCTTTCTGAAGAGGAAAAATAAGGTCAGTAATTTGATAATTTTTTTTTTTCTTTAAAAGTTTATATGTTCTTCAAATGCTATTCCTAATTATACTTTCTTGATTACACTGCTTATGCTTGTTTGTAAATAATCTGTCATGCTTTAACCAATAATAATTAGAACTAAATAATAGTAAATAATATGTTTTATTTTTAACTCTATTAATATAAACAGTAAGCAATATTCTATTGTATATACTTCTTATAGCTTTCTCTTACATTTTTTTTTATTTCTGCCTTACACCCTTTTACTTTCTACTCTCTTTTCTTTTCTTTATTAATATATAGAAATGCTTTTGATCATATAGACACAGTAAATAATAAGATTTGCATAGGAGTTGAGTTGGGACAAAAATGTTGAGTTTTGTTACTTATTAATAATTTTGGGCTTGATTTCACTTACATAGAGTCTGTAATAACCTGTAGAATGCATTGTGAAGGTTTTGTCATGTTTAGATGCATTTACACTGCTAAATGAATGTTTGTCACTAGTTTTAATAAGTTTCCCACCAAAATGTTAAGAGAGACAATCTGGGATGTGGGCTGTCTCATGCACAGTGTCCATGAGCTACTTCAAAAGCTTCAACTCTCAGAATTCTCACAGAGAAGCTGAAAGCAGCTAGTCTCACCTTTGACCTAGATATCACACTGGCACATCACAGATACAGGAATGACACTACCTAATTATACTTTCTTGATTACACTGCTTATGCTTGTTTGTAAATAATCTGTCATGCTTTAACTAATAATAATTAGAACTAAATAATAGTAAATAATATGTTTTATTTTTAACTCTATTAATATAAACAGTAAGTAATATTCTATTGTTCATAGGTTCATAGGTTCATAGGTTCATACTAGGCTATCTGCCCGAGGGCATTTATAAGCCTAGCCCATTGTTTTGTGGCTTACGCCACCCCTTTAGTATGGGGAACTATACCCATTATTTTGCTGTGCCTCTGTCGAGCAGTGACACTGAGGTAATTCCTGGGGTATATCTGCGATCTCCCATCCATTGGTCAAGATTTCTCTTGAACAAGGCCAGCGAGGTGCTCTGCCTCACATGTACCGGGATTTTGTTCCACAGCATAGGGAGTCTTTGGGTGATGAATCTATCCCTCCAGCACGTCCTATTAATAGCCGTGTCGAGGTTTAAGTCTCCGCCCTTGTGGCTCTGATGGATCTAGATTTTTGAGGTGAAGCATATTCATCAAATCTGGGTTTGACATGGCCTTGTATGTTAGGCAAAGGTCACCTCTGAGCAAGTGGTAGCGACTGAATAGAGCTGGAGTTCTTTCAGTCGGGCAGCATAGGACAGATTTTGAGACCCTTTATCCTTTTGGTGAGGAACTTTGTGGCCTCTCCAGCTGCTGCAAGTGTCGGGTCAGATACATTCTGAATGGGGCATTGTACTCAATCATTGGTCTGATGAGTGATGAGTAAAGGAGACTATGACCTCCCTTGATCTAGATGAGAATCCCTTCATGATAAGGTGGGCAATGTAGAAGGACTTCCTAACTACTTTAGCTACATGGGTGTCGAATGACAGACTACTACCAACCTGGGTCCCCAGGTCCCTGATAACTTCTTCTGTGCTCAGTGGATTGCCACCTATTTGGTAGCTAGGGGTAACCTTGTTTTTCCCGAAGGGTATGACTATGCATTTTTGGCATTTAACTTTAGGCGTGGCTCTGGCACCAGTTATCCATTTCTGTGAGACCCTTCTGAAGGATATCTGTGTCAGATGTGTTTTCTACTATGGCGCCCAGTTTGCAGTCATCTGCAAACTTTGTCAGCCATAACCCTCCTGTGTTTGCTTGTACTTCGGAAAAGTAGATGCCAAACAAGAGTGGGCCCAGGACTGAGCCCTGTGGGACACCACTTGTGACAGGCTTTGAGTCTGACATGGCGCCAGCAACTCTGACCCTGTGGGTTCTGTCACTCAGCCAGTTTGCAACCCATCTTGTGATGTATGGGTTAACATTTAAGCTGATGAGTTTTTCAATGATACCCGAGTGGGGTATTGTATCGAAGGCCTTAGCCAGATCGAGGTAGGCTGTATGGACTGCCTTTCCCTCATCAATGGCTTTGGTGACTGTTTCAAAAAGTCAACCAAGTTTAAAAGGCATGATCTGCCTTTGACAAAGCCAAACTGGGTTGGATCCAAAGTCTGCAAATTCCCTATGTCTTTATTTATGAGGTCCATTATGATCCTCTCCATGGCTTTGCAGATAAGGCTTGTCAAGCTAATGGGCGGTAATTTCCAGGGTCTGTGGAGGCACCGCCTTTGTGAAGTGGGACCACAGTTGCAGTGCGCCACTCCTGGGTGCGTATCCAGAGGTAAGACTTTGATTAAACAGCTGTCCTAGCTGTGGGTTTAATTCCTCATTGAGTTCGTGGAGCACACAGCCGGGGACACCATCGGGTCCCATGGATGCTGTGTTTTTGGCTTTGGAGAGAGCAGTTCTCACTTGGGCGCTGGAGATGTTTGGTTGGCTGCACTCATTTGGTATAGATATCTCTCCTTTTGGGGGGGGGGAGAAGTTTGCACTGAACCTGTCAGCCAGTATGTTGGCAATGTCTGTAGGATCAGTAATCTTCACATCATTTTGAACTAGTTCTGAGCATATCTGGGAGTTTCCTCCTAGGTTTCTAACATAGCTAAAGAAGGCTTTATGATTGTCTTTTGAGTCTTTAGCTATTTTTCTCTCGAAATTTGCTTTGGATGATTTTATGAGAGCTCTTAGTTTTTACTTATAGTGATCAAGGGTGTCTTACCTTTTAAGGATTTTGCTCTATCTTGTAGTAGCTTCCTCCTTTTGTTGTAGAGTTTGTTTATGGCTGGGGTCCACCAGACTGGATGCTTGCCTTTGGTACAAAGAGTCTTTGTTTTGCTTGGGATTGCCTTATCCATGCAGTCCTGCAGGTGCTGGTAGAAGGCGTTTGTAAGTGATTCAGCGGCTTGAGTATTGTTTTCCGCCGGCTCGGGGCCTGAAAGGAGACCACACTAGTCTTTAGCAGTGTGAAGTCGGCTTTTGAGAAGTTCTTTACTGTGGTCTTTTTATTTCAGGTGGGGTGGGATGAGGACCTCCAGCGAGATTAGTTTGTGATCTGATCTCACCAGTGAGGGGTATACTTCGGTGTTGAACATTGTGCTCCCATGTTCGTGATGATGAGATCAAGTATGTTATCTCCTCTTGTGGGGATGGTGACTAGTTGTTCCATGGCATTTGAGTTTATGAATTCCAGGAACTTTTGGGCTAGGGTGTTTGGGCTTGAGTAGTGTTCCCAGTCTATATTAGGGTAATTGAAGTCACCTAGTATGATGGTGTTTGGTGATACATTTATCCCTCTAGTGTTTTCAGGAAGGCCATGTGAGTTTCCTGAGTTTGTGAGGTGGCCTGTAACATGCTACAATTTGCAGAGCAGTCTTGCCTATGGTTAATTGCACCTGGATGGTCTCCGATGCATCGTGCGTTGCCACCAGTCTTGAGGTGTGGGTGTCCTTGATGAATATGGATACCCCCTCCTTTCTTGGTATTGTCCGGATTTTGGGGCCGGAACGCATGATATGAGGTAAAACCTGATAGCTGGGGTGCTCTCAGGAGCCTTGAACCAGGTTTCTGTCACAGCACAGACATCAATGTTCTCCATACTGAGAAGGGCCTCGAGTCGTGCATTTTGAGATTTAGACTTCTGGCATTGAGCAGCATTACCCTTAGTTTTTCCTTTTTGTGATCTAGGGTGGTAGGTTTAGAATTTGAGCCTTGCCTAAAAAGGCACTATGGGGTGGCAAGAGCCTTTGCCAATATCCGAATCCCAGGGTGACAGGTGCAAGCCATCCCTTGCAGCGTGGCTTGTCCAGCATGTCATCCCAGGCAGACAGATACTGGATCCCCTTTGAATGACACCAGTGTTTAAGCCAATTGTTAAAGCTGATCATCTTATCTCTGTATTGTGGCATCATTCTTGGTGAAGGTAGGATACTGCTCAAGGTCAGGGTCATACCTGCCTGGGCTACATAATCAGAGAGCTCCTCAATGTCTCTTTTCATGTAGTCCAAGGAGGTGCGTCTCAGGTCGTTTACACCAGCGTGGACAATGACTGAGTCATATTTGTACCTGCTGTTGAGAGACCTGAGTGCTTGCGTTATGTGGCGGATTCTAGCGCCCGACAGGCAGCTTACTGTGACCTTCTCCTTACTCAGTCTGGTGAGCGGGACATCAGTGTGTCTGACTATGGAGTCACCAATGACTAGTGTGTCTGGCATTGTGTTTGGCCTTAAGGGCTGTGACTGTTTGACACTCTGACTGTGAGGTCTATGTGTTGCGGGTGTTGTGTTCTGAGGTGGTGGTTGTTTGGGTGTCTGCTTTGGTGGCCTCTGCTGTTTTGGTAGATTTTTGATCAGAGCCTCCGAGTATGTCTTTGTGTGTTTATGTGTATGATTTGAGGTTGTAATGGTACTATGTGAGACTGGGTCTATAGTGTGTGTGGTAACCTTCTCCTCCTGACTGGTCTTGCCAGTCCTATGTTGAGAGAGCTCAGCCTCCAGTTTGGCCGTATAGTTGCATCTCTCGCATGTATTTGTGTTTTGTGGGAGGAGGAAAGGGTTGTCTGTGTACATGAGGCAATTGAAACATTGCCTCAATATTCCCAGGTTCACCAGCTGAGCAGGAGAGGACACTAGCAACTGATCCCTCGACATGCTAGAAGGGTAGACGAAAAACTTTAAAAAAGATTCGGGGGAACGTGGGTGTCCGAGAAATGGGGGCTTGCCTTTTTGGGGTACTATCTATGACAAGAGTGCCGTATCAAGGTAATAAGTACTGTAGGAGCAAGTGCTAGGTTTAATAGATAGAGAATAGTCTACTTGGAGTCAAGTAGAGTTGATCTTTTTAGTTATAGGATACGCTGATTTGATCAGTAGTATAGTTCGAGGAAGGTAGTTTTAAGGGAAAATTTGAAGAGTGGACTTTAGGTAGACCGAATAGTTTAAACCTGCTTAACCGGCACTGCCCTAGTGTGCAACAGTGGCAGCTCCGCTAAATCGCTCTAAATCGCGTTAGCAGCGTTTAGCGTTTTATACCAGGGGGCTGGAAAAAGCTAGAAACTGGCCCAAAACGACCAATAAACTACTAGTTACTGGCTGAAACCTCACAAAACTGGACAAAAGGCAGCTCAATGCTTCCCACTCCCACTGGTAAGCAAGGTAGCCTCCCTTCCCCCAAATAAGGCAAGGAAACAGTACACAGGAACTACAACCAAAGCCCAGGAATCAGCAACTCTGAAACTGGACTAAACTAGTAAAGCAGGAAGGCAAGGTAGCTTCCCTTCCCCCAAATAAGGCAAGGAAACAGTACACAGGAACTACAACCAAAGCCCAGGAATCAGCAACTCTGAAACTGGACTAAACTAGTAAAGCAGGAAAAACAAGATATATTTTTTTCTTTTTTTTCTTTTTTTTCACAAAACAGGCAGAAACAGGTACAGCAAACACTTATAAATGCTATGAATCAGCTACTACAGCTTACACAGAAGAATTTGCTACAAATACAGTCAAATAGTAACAAACAAGGATTCCAAGTGCAATATTAAGTTAAATGCAGTAAAAACAGCTTCAATGTAACAGAAAGGCAGGCGAAATACAGTTGCTAGGTATTCAGATGTGGAAAGCAACAAAAATATACTTAGTATCAAGAAAAGTCGCTTATTCAGCTCTCTGCAGCCTGGATTACTCTGCTGGCCCACGTGGAGTCTGTGCTGAGTAGGTACAAGCTGAAAGTTTTATACCAGGGGGCTGGAAAAAGCTAGAAACTGGCCCAAAACGACCAATAAACTACTAGTTACTGGCTGAAACCTCACAAAACTGGACAAAGGCAGCTCAATGCTTCCCACTCCCACTGGTAAGCAAGGTAGCTTCCCTTCCCCAAATAAGGCAAGGAAACAGTACACAGGAACTACAACCAAAGCCCAGGAATCAGCAACTCTGAAACTGGACTAAACTAGTAAAGCAGGAAGGCAAGGTAGCTTCCCTTCCCCCAAATAAGGCAAGGAAACAGTACACAGGAACTACAACCAAAGCCCAGGAATCAGCAACTCTGAAACTGGACTAAACTAGTAAAGCAGGAAAAACAAGAGATATTTTTTCTTTTTTTTCTTTTTTTTCACAAAACAGGCAGAAACAGGTACAGCAAACACTTATAAATGCTATGAATCAGCTACTACAGCTTACACAGAAGAATTTGCTACAAATACAGTCAAATAGTAACAAACAAGGATTCCAAGTGCAATATTAAGTTAAATGCAGTAAAACAGCTTCAATGTAACAGAAAGGCAGGCGAAATACAGTTGCTAGGTATTCAGATGTGGAAAGCAACAAAAATATACTTAGTATCAAGAAAAGTCGCTTATTCAGCTCTCTGCAGCCTGGATTACTCTGCTGGCCCACGTGGAGTCTGTGCTGAGTAGGTACAAGCTGAAAGTTTTATACCAAGAGGCTGGAAAAAGCTAGAAACTGGCCCAAAACGACCAATAAACTACTAGTTACTGGCTGAAACCTCACAAAACTGGACAAAGGCAGCTCAATGCTTCCCACTCCCACTGGTAAGCAAGGTAGCTTCCTTCCCCAAATAAGGCAAGGAAACAGTACACAGGAACTACAACCAAAGCCCAGGAATCAGCAACTCTGAAACTGGACTAAACTAGTAAAGCAGGAAGGCAAGGTAGCTTCCCTTCCCCCAAATAAGGCAAGGAAACAGTACACAGGAACTACAACCAAAGCCCAGGAATCAGCAACTCTGAAACTGGACTAAACTAGTAAAGCAGGAAAAACAAGAGATATTTTTTTCTTTTTTCTTTTTTTTCACAAAACAGGCAGAAACAGGTACAGCAAACACTTATAAATGCTATGAATCAGCTACTACAGCTTACACAGAAGAATTTGCTACAAATACAGTCAAATAGTAACAAACAAGGATTCCAAGTGCAATATTAAGTTAAATGCAGTAAAAACAGCTTCAATGTAACAGAAAGGCAGGCGAAATACAGTTGCTAGGTATTCAGATGTGGAAAGCAACAAAAATATACTTAGTATCAAGAAAAGTCGCTTATTCAGCTCTCTGCAGCCTGGATTACTCTGCTGGCCCACGTGGAGTCTGTGCTGAGTAGGTACAAGCTGAAAGTTTTATACCAGGGGCTGGAAAAAGCTAGAAACTGGCCCAAAACGACCAATAAACTACTAGTTACTGGCTGAAACCTCACAAAACTGGACAAAGGCAGCTCAATGCTTCCCACTCCCACTGGTAAGCAAGGTAGCTTCCCTTCCCCCAAATAAGGCAAGGAAACAGTACACAGGAACTACAACCAAAGCCCAGGAATCAGCAACTCTGAAACTGGACTAAACTAGTAAAGCAGGAAGGCAAGGTAGCTTCCCTTCCCGCAAATAAGGCAAGGAAACAGTACACAGGAACTACAACCAAAGCCCAGGAATCAGCAACTCTGAAACTGGACTAAACTAGTAAAGCAGGAAAAACAAGAGATATTTTTTCTTTTTTTTTTTTTCACAAAACAGGCAGAAACAGGTACAGCAAACACTTATAAATGCTATGAATCAGCTACTACAGCTTACACAGAAGAATTTGCTACAAATACAGTCAAATAGTAACAAACAAGGATTCCAAGTGCAATATTAAGTTAAATGCAGTAAAAACAGCTTCAATGTAACAGAAAGGCAGGCGAAATACAGTTGCTAGGTATTCAGATGTGGAAAGCAACAAAAATATACTTAGTATCAAGAAAAGTCGCTTATTCAGCTCTCTGCAGCCTGGATTACTCTGCTGGCCCACGTGGAGTCTGTGCTGAGTAGGTACAAGCTGAAAGTTTTATACCAGGGGGCTGGAAAAAGCTAGAAACTGGCCCAAAACGACCAATAAACTACTAGTTACTGGCTGAAACCTCACAAAACTGGACAACAGGCAGCTCAATGCTTCCCACTCCCACTGGTAAGCAAGGTAGCTTCCCTTCCCCAAATAAGGCAAGGAAACAGTACACAGGAACTACAACCAAAGCCCAGGAATCAGCAACTCTGAAACTGGACTAAACTAGTAAAGCAGGAAGGCAAGGTAGCTTCCCTTCCCCCAAATAAGGCAAGGAAACAGTACACAGGAACTACAACCAAAGCCCAGGAATCAGCAACTCTGAAACTGGACTAAACTAGTAAAGCAGGAAAAACAAGAGATATTTTTTTTCTTTTTTTTTCACAAAACAGGCAGAAACAGGTACAGCAAACACTTATAAATGCTATGAATCAGCTACTACAGCTTACACAGAAGAATTTGCTACAAATACAGTCAAATAGTAACAAACAAGGATTCCAAGTGCAATATTAAGTTAAATGCAGTAAAAACAGTATATACTTCTTATAGCTTTCTCTTACATTTTTTTTATTTCTGACTTACACCCTTTTAGTTTCTACTCTCTTTTTCTTTTCTTTATTAATATATAGAAATACTTTTGATCATATAGACACAGTAAATAATAAGATTCGCATAGGAGTTGAGTTGGGACAAAAATGTTGAGTTTTCTTGCTTATTAATAATTTTGGGCTTGATTTCACTTACATAGAGTCTGTAATAACCTGTAGAATGCATTGTGAAGGTTTTGTCATGTTTAGATGCATTTACACTGCTAAATGAATGTTTGTCACTAGTTTTTAATAAGTTTCCCACCAAAATGTTAAGAGAGACAATCTGGGATGTGGGCTGTCTCATGCACAGTGTCCATGAGCTACTTCAAAAGCTTCAACTCTCAGAATTCTCACAGAGAAGCTGAAAGCAGCTGGTCTCGCCTTTGACCTAGATATCACACTGTCACATCACAGATACAGGAATAGCAGATTAATAATATGTGTTAAAAACCTATGTCCCAAACATATACATTACTATAACTCATTTAATTCATCTGATTGACAAGCATAAATAATTTTATAACTCTATACTGGAAGAAATTGTCATGTGATATATTTTAAAGCAGTAGTATAGCATGTTTGTAAATTCTGGTTACTAAAATGTGTTTGCTGTGCATTATTTTGTATAAAGCAGACAGATTTATTGAAGGGACAGCAATGTAAGATGGTGCTCAGTAAAGATACAACTCAGTGAGATCAGATATATATATATATGTATGTGTGTGTGTGTGTGTGTGTATGTGTGTGTGTGTGTGTGTGTGTGTGTGTGTGTGTGTGTGTGTGTGTGTGTGTGTGTGTGTGTGTGTGTGTGTGTTGTGTGTGTGTGCTTGTGTGTGTATGTGTGTGTGTGTGTGTGTGTGTGTGTGTGTGTGTGTGTGTATGCATGTGTGTGTATATATATATATATATATATATATATATATATATATATATATATATGTGTATATGTGTGTGTATGTGTGTGTATGTATATATATATATATATATATATATATATATATATATATATATATATATGTGTGTGTGTGTGTGTGTGTATGTGTGTGTATGTAGATATGTATATAAATGTTTCTGAGAATCTGCTTAACTATGAAGTATGATTTATAACAATTTCTATGAATACAATATTTTATTCTATTGGCAATAATGAGTTTGAGTAAATGCTCATATACAAGCAATTCAAGTTTTTTTTGAAGCTGTTAACTGTATTTACATGACAGAAAATAGATGCATCCTAATAAATGTAATGTCTGAATCATATTAGCCAAAGTTTTGATTAAAATGAATGTTAGAACTTATTTTTCTCTCCTCTTGATTTCTAACATCAAGATTATTTGAATGCTATTTGCATACAAGTGTTTTATATTACATGGATGTATATAGTAGTATGAACAGTTTAAAAAAAAAAAAAAAAGGTTTATTTTAGTTTATATGATGCTGTTTTACCAAATGTGTAGTCTTGTCTTGCTAGATAATTGAATTGAAAACTGTTAACTTCAGTTAAATATAACTAGTATTAAATTGATAAGGTGGTAGCTGACGTACTGCTGCTTAGGGTAGGGGGTTAACTTGAGTGGTAAATACTACTCTAAGTTGGAGTTTACAACTCCAGGCTGGATGCAAGGTTTAATCCTTACATTATTTTCACTTGTTCATTGTTATTTGTATATAGTTTTGACATCCACAATATATTTTGTACATTCATTGTCACTACAAACACAATTGAATCCTATACGAAATCCCATAAGAGATTCAATAAATACAGCTATATTTAAAGTTACACCTAAAGGAGGAGATGTAACATTACTTATCTTGTTATTTGTTATTTTGATCATAAGATTCTTAAGTTTTAAAAATGCCAAATGACATATTTAAAAGGAATTTCTTTAAACATTAATGGATTGAATAATCCATGTAAAAGGGCAAGCCTAATAAGATACATTAATTTACATAAAACCAACTTAGTCTTCCTACAAGAAACCCATCTCTTGAAAAAAGATATTGATAAACTAGCCACAAACAAATATACAGTATTGGTTAGTTCAGAGCACACTCAGAAAAAAGAGGAGTGGCTATTTTATGGAATAAAAGTATGCCCATTCCTAAAACCATTAAGTCTTATCAGGATGACAAAGGAATGTTTTGTATGGTTACAATACAAATTAATGGGAAGACCTACACTTTAATTAATGTATATTGGATACCTGGAATTGGTATTAATACAGTGAAACATCATCTTGATAAGATCATATCATTCTCTATAGGAGATATTATTTTAGCTGGTGACTTTAATTGTATACTACATGAAAGTGATACTACCACTATAGGAAAGAGAAGAATTACATCTAATGCAAAACATTTAAAGGATTTTGCTAATTCTTATCATTTGAATGATATTAATAATCAGATAGATTCAAAATCATTACCATACACCTTTTTTCTAACAGATACAAAACTTATTCAAAAATAGATAGGGTCTTTATTTCTAACCAGATGGTAACAGATTTAATTAATTCCAAAATCATTTCATGTCCTATATCTGATCATAATTCAATTGTTTTGAATTCATGATAAAAAATACTCATAATGTTCAGATCAAAAGGATACCAGCATACTTAACTCAACTAAAAGACTGTAAAGAATATATACTTTCAGAAGTAAAACATTTTAGACATAAATAACACTCCTGAAGTCTCCATTGTTTATGTTTGGGATGCCTTAAAATCATATCTATATGGACAAAGGATCAGATGGTATAATAATAAAAGGAAATCTTGGGATAAGGAATTGTTAGATATTCAAAGTAAATTAGACTCTTATAAACATAATAATAAAGAAAATATTATGGACAAGAAAGTTATTGAAGACATAAACAAACTAAATGAGAAATACAAAGAAATTTTAACTCATAAAGTTAAAATAACTTTAGAGAAATACAAGTTTTTGTCTTATTCAATAAGCCCCAAATACTTACATAGACTTAAAATAAAACAAAAAGGTTGAATAAACAAAACCATATCAAAGAAATCTTTTCTCTAAGGAAAAAGAAGAATGTTTCTAGTATACCAGAAATACTAGATGAATTTAGAAATCACTTTCACAAAATTAACCATAATAATATTAACATGGAACCTAAAGATAAAATAAAGGAGTTTATAACCACAAATACTAATAAAAAGCTTAATAAACAACAGATGAAACTATTGGACAAGAGTATTTCATATACAGAAGTTATTACACAAATAAATAAGCTTAAATCAAACAAAGCACCGGGTAATGATGGTATTATACCAGAGATATATAAAATCCTTTCTAAAAATACATATTCATTAATACATAAGGTTTTTATTTTGGCCCAAACTGAGTTAATAACCCCCCCCATCTTGGCAATATACATTTATTTCGCCAATTTTAAAACCTAATAAAGATCCAACTAGATGTTCTTCATATCGGCCCATCTCATTACTTAATGTTGATTATAAAATGTTTATGAATATCTTTGCTGATAGATTGAAGACAATCATTCCCGGCATTATAGATATAGATCAGACAGGCTTCATTGTAAATAGAAATACTTTTGATAATATAAGAAGAACTTTAACATTAATAGATTTTGCAAATAGGAAAAAGAAAGATTTAACACTTATTAGTCTTGATATAAGTTCAGCATTTGATTCAGTAAGTTGGGACTATCTGTTTACCTTAATGAAGTGCACAAACTTCTCGGATGCATTTGTAAATCTAATTGAACATTTATACAAAGGAACGTTGGCTTATATTAAGGTAGGAACATATGTTTCACAAAAAATACCCATTCTTAAAGGTACAAAACAAGGATGTCCACTTTCTCCACTTTTATTCACTTTAGTAATGGAGCCTTGGGCTAATTTGATCAGAAACAGTACTGACATAGAGGGTTTTGAAATAGATGAAAATACAACATCCAAAATTCAACTTTTTGCAGATGATGTTCTAATTACATCAGCAGGATCTAATTCTTCTATACAGTCTCTATTTGATAACATGATGAATTTTAAAAATATTTCTGGTTTAATATTCAATGAAGAAAAAACTAAAATACTACCTATATATACACGAAAAATATTCTCATTAGTGATTTTACTAAATATGTACCCAATTCAGGTCAGATAACTTATTTAGGTATAATACTATCTAAAGATATTAAATCTATTATATATAATAATTATAATACCTGTTTTCTTAATATACAAAATCTTTTTAATACCTGGAATAATATGTTTTTACTATGGAGGAGAGACTTACAATTATTAAAATGATAATATTCCCCAAGATTTTATACTTAATACAATCAATAATACTTCCACCTACAAAAATAATTATCAAGAAACTGAACACACTAATGTTAAATTTCTTATGGGCACCTAATAGACCTAGGATTGCATTAAAGAAACATACTAATAGCTGGTCTCAAGGGGTATTTCTTTTCCAGACTTTAATTTATATACTATCTCTTCTATTGTAAAAGTTATTACTTTATTAATAGATCAGTCATATGTCACAAAATGGAAAGATTATTGGGAGTTAATTAGTATACACTTCATGAAAATCTCCTTAACACATAAAAATATGATTGTAAATAACTCCATGTTATGGTTACTAAAGGAATTTTGTACTTCACCTATTACACCTAAACATATGGTTTGTTACCCATTAAATATTATTATTAGTTATCGTAACTTTATATTCATGCACCCTAAGTATAGGGAATGGAATTTTATTGTATTTCCTATAATGTATACTCAGGGTATGCTTTTGTCATCTACTTCTGAAGGAACTCATTTAGCTATAGATAATGATCTAAAGTACTGGTATCAGTTGATATCTGATAATAAAGTTAAAAATCTAGATTTCTTAAAACAAGAATTTGATCTAAGAGAAACTTGCTGGTTAAAGGTTCAGACCTTTAGACAACATCTCATTAATAAAATAGATTTAATGTCTATAACTGTTAAAGAATCTATTCCAACACTGATTGATTACTTGATATTAAATTTACAACATAAAGTTTCTGATAAAGGTAAACTTTCATACATACATAAAGTTATCAGACAAGAAACTTTTTACAGTGTAGATTCATACTGGAATTATTTCACTTCTATTAATGGGGACCCACCAAATCAACAAGATAAACAATATATATTGGAATCTGCTTATAGAACTACGTCTTCCATTGTCTGGAGACTTTATACATGGAAATTTTTACATAGATCTTTTATACACCTTTGATGATGAATAAAATAAATAATAAAGATAATCTATGTAAGAGATGTAATGTAGAAATTAATGCTGACTGGGCTCATATGTTTTATGACTGTATAAAATTGAAAGAATACTGGAAGTCAATTAATGAATTTTGCAGGCTCTTTTTACAGATAATTCCACTATTGCTAAATCTCTTATATTATTCAACATGCCTGTACCTCAAAGTGTTAAAAGGTTAAGCTTCCCTTGTTATGGTCTATTCTAGCAGTGACTAGGAAAATAATAACTAGAAATTGGATTTCAGATACACCTCCTTCGTTCAATGAATTTAAAAATGTTATGAATATAGTGTGCCATATGGAAATAAACACAATTAGGACTAGAACAAACAGAAAAACATCTTATTTTATTGTATGGGATAATTTACAAAATTTGTTAAAAAAATTTTAATTTCAATAGCATGGTATTTTAGTTTAATTAATTGATCTGATTGTAGTGGATGTCTTTGTAAATACTTTAGTTGTTTTGTTGAATATTATAATAATACCTGTTTTTAATTACTTGTATAAAATTGTTATGATATTTCTCTTATATGTTAAAACAATAAACCTGTTTTGAAAAAAAAAAAAAAGAAATTAACAGTATGTCACAGAGAAAGCTACTGGGATTATTTTAGACTTATTAAAAAAACTAATACTGCAATCTTTAAAACAAACTACTTCATCAATAAGGTGGAGGATATTCTCTTGGTAGTTCCTAAATAGAACCTTTATCACACAACATAAAGTTGAATTGATGTGTAATAAAGACATAGGATGCTGAAGATGTAAGTTAATGTTAAAGCTGACTGGCAGCATATGTTTTACAATTGTATAAAACTTAAAACATATTGGAATGTGCCGACCCTGCACTGGCCCAGTAATCAAGGAGCCTCAGTCCTCACCACTGCAACAGTGAGGGACGTACACAATGGGAAGATTACAAGTACACACAAAGTAAAGTACAATTTCCCTTAAGAGCACACATAGATCACAGTCAGTCTGGGGCTGTTTTCTCCTTCTCTCTCCAGATCATCCATAGGACTCCCCACTGGCACAGCTATTGGGTTAAGATCTCAGCTGGGTGGCCAAGCTAAGACCTCCAGCACCCACTCTGTCCAACCAGTGCTTTGTGTCCCTGCCCAAGTAGCTGACACACACACACTTTGAGATTTGACTGATATACAAAAACATACACACACACACACACACACACACACACACACACACACACACACACACACACACATCTGGGAAAGGTTGGCACTGGTTTACTAGCTATGTCCCCTTTTGCCCAGACTATAAGGTAGTACCAGCAGCCACCGGCCACCCTTACTTATCAGCTACTATAAGGCCCTTACAAAGGGTGTCTAATCCTACTTTGTAGTGTTACTATTAATCCAACTGGTAGTCTGACCAAGCAAGGCTGTTTAGGAGTGGTCTGTACAGTGACACCAAATACATATGCAAGTATTCTAAGAGCTTAAATATGTCTTACAAATATCAGCCACAAAGATAGGTTTAAATATATTTAATAATAAATAATAAAATAACAAAACAATATTAAAAACAAACAAAGTTACTTCAGAGTTCAAAATCACAGGAAACTATATAAACTAATATTTTATATAAACTAATCTTTACTATATTCCTATCTATATCTAAGAGAGATACTATGCCCTAAGTCTTACTTACAGACAACATGCAGGCAGAAGTGCTCAGTGGATGTTTCTAGGTTCAAGACAAGATACAAAATGCACAGTCTCTTTCTCTCTCAGAGAGTTTTTAAATCAATATCAGACATTACTGCTGGGTTAGCCTGGATGACATCACTTTTTGTCACCAGACTTCAGTTCCTAGGCTAAAACAGAAACTAATAGAATTTCAACATCTCTGTGTGAGAAGTACATATCTCTCAGAAGTTTGCAGAACTTGGAAGTCATAAAACAATAAAACACTTTTACATTTGAACCATAGTAATTATTTCTTTCAACACAATACAAAAACTTCTAGCTCTAGACATTGTGTCTGCTATTGAACTGAAACTGAGAGATAACACAATTGCAAAACACTTTAATTTCAACTTATTTTCTTGAGGTTTTGCAAGTTAACTCTGTATGTTCCAGCTTCTACTATTAAAACATACATTTGCACAGGTATATAGTTTATATATATTTCTGTTATTTTTCAGTAGGGTACACTGTGGGCACATTTTTGTAGCTCACTAGTGTATAAACCTTGGTCAACACCCACTTCTGCAAAAGTAGTTTAATATACACATAACATGTAGTTCTCTTACATTTGTAAAACAAGCATATGAATCATGTTGATATTCACAAATGACATATGATTATTTACAAAATTCCAGATAGCTGGGCTGGCAGTATTTCCTTCTGTTACATTTCTCTAAGAATCATATTAATATTCACAAATGGCATAGAATTATTTTCAAAATTCCAGCCAGATGGGCTGGTAGCATTTTAGTTAATCTGAATTCTCTCTTACAGTCCATTTTTAATGATAAATTTATGCTGACCAAATCTCTTATTTTATTTAATACACCTATTCCCACTTGTGTTACAAAAATAAAATATCCTCTTTTATAGAGCATCTTAATATTAGCAAGAAAAGTCATCACCATGAACTGGAAGAATCAGACTACTCCTACTATAAAGGAATTTGTACACTTGGCAACTGAAGTTTGTCATCTTGAACTTATCACAGTCAAGACAAGGACATCTAGAATCATCACTTCATATAATATATGGCTGAAATCCAAAAAACTGCTAGATAAACAGACTATAATAATTAACTAATAACTACTCATTACATTTCTTTTTCTATTTAAAAAGCTTTGTTTTATAGTAGACACCACTGTAAATACTTATTTTAGTTGTTGTTTATTATTGTTCTTTTAGTTATGTAAATGTGTTGTATAATATTTCTATTGTCATATATTAATGGTTGAGTCAATAAAGCTTACACGATCATTTTTGATCATCATGCACACATGGACACAAAGAGTTTTGGATGCAGTAAACTCCTCATATTGGCACACACTTGCACATTACATAGAAACTTCTATGGCATACAAATTACAGCATAAGTAGCTGAATCGTATGCTAATTAAGCAAATAAACACAGTGGAGTGATTCAACAAGCTGTAAAGCAACTATGTAGACTCTGTGCTCATGTTGGCCATGTATCTGGAAGTTTTTCAAATACAGCCACATAAAGGAGTCTACATGGAAACAAGAGCAAGTAAATTTCCATAGATTTATGCAGAATAGAACGTAACATGTAACTCCACACAGATTATGACATTATCAGACATGTTGAATGTTAGAAAATTATATTAACAATAGCAACAATTCCTTTTTAAGTACCATGATGTAAATGCAGCTTTGAACCCCCACCCCCAAATGAACAATGCACGCATAACTAATGTAGGCAGCTAAGAGTGTAAATCACATGAAACATAGTATTCAAAACATGTATTCCTCTGTGGAGATATATACCTCAGGAATACCCTCCCTTGATGGTACAACACTGGGCTCCCCTTCAGTTTCCCTACCTAGATGGTTACCAATCATGTAGATTTAGGGTTGTCAGCATGGTGAAGATGCAAATGAGGTCAAACTCATTATAACAGCTGAATTCCTTAAACATTTAACTATGCAGGGATTTTTACTTCGTACAGGCACTTCCACAGTGCTCATGTTGAATGCATGGCAACAGTGAATGATGACATCGAAAGGCTGCGTCAGGTTATACTTACAAAGGTGTACATGTAGGTCTATGAAGTGTAAAAGTGTATATGAACATTGCACAATTCACAAGTTCTGTTTCATCCTCTTTATTGTTTGTTAAAATGTATTGTCTCTGTCCACTTTAAGTTCAAATTTATTTTTTATTTTTCATCCTTGTTTGCATGATGCAGCACTTAGTGCCACCATGGGAAACAGAGGAATGAATGGCAGGTTTCTTGATGTACGCCCCATAAATATTCCTGTGGCAGCACGTGTACATGTAGGGGTAGAGTATAGAGGGTACTGGGTTCTAGTACAGGGTCTGTAACCTTCTCTCCTCTTTTTTGAGCTGCATGTTTGTGTGATATCACAGGCACAGAGAAAAGTAATAACATGATCACCTGTGTTCACCTTGACGATTAGATGCAGATTGCACACTAATGAGCACCAGCAATTGATTCTGAAAATATAAAAACAATGCTGTCTTGGATTGTGATTTGTTGTGGAGTTGACTTGTAAGAGCAGATTTATTTGAATTTATATTGCATTTGTTATCACTACTTTTAAGTGTTTGTAGGTAGGAAGAGACTGCTTATTAACAAGCTGTACTTTGATTCATATTTTGTTGTTTTACCTTTAGTTTCACTTTTAGTTGTGGGAAAGGGATATGTTTTGAACAGGCAAGCCCTAGCCACTACAAAGGGCCTTGACAGCTATAAATTTAACCAGACTGCAGAGAGAAAATCCTGAGCATATCAAAACAATCCTGTCTTGGTTTCTGATTTGTTGTGGAGTTGACTGGTAAGAGCAGTTTTAGTTGAATTTATATTGCATTTGTTATCACTATTTTAACTGTTTGTAGGTAGGAAGGGACTGCTTATTAACAAGCTTTACTATGATTCATATGTTTTTGTTTTACCTTTAGTTTCACTTTTCGTTGTGAGAAAGGGATAGGTTTTGGAAAGACAAGCTCTAGCCACCACAAGGGGCCTAGACAGCTATAAATTTACAGAGACTGCAGAGAGGAAAATTCTGAGCATATCAAAACAATCCTGTCTTGGTTTGTGATTTGTTGTGGAGTTGACTGGTAAGAGCAGTTTTATTTGAATTTATATTGCATTTGTTATCACTATTCTAACTGTTTGTAGGTAGGAAGAGACGGCTTATTAACAAGCTTTACTTTGATTCATATTTTGTTGTTTTACCTTATGTTCACTTTTGGTTGTGAGAAAAGGAAAGGTTTTGGACAGACAAGCTCTAGCCACCACAATAGCCTAGATATCTATACATGTACATAGACCGCAGAGAGGGAAATTCTGAGCATATCAAAACAATCTGTCTTGGATTGTGATTTGTTGTGGAATTGACTGGTAAGTGCAGTTTTATTTGAATTTATATTGCATTTGTTATCACTATTTTTAACTGTTTGTAGGTAGGAAGTGACTGCTTATTAACAAGCTTTACTTTAATTCATATTTTGTTTTACCTTTTGTTCACTTTTGGTTGTGAGAAAGGGATATGTTTTGGAGAGGCAAGCTCTAGCCACCACAAGGGGACTAGACAACTATAAATGTACACAGACCGCAGAGAGGAAAATTATGAGCAAATCAAAACAATCCTGGCTTGGTTTGTGGTTTGTTGTGGAGTTGACTGGTAAGAGCAGTTTTATTTGAATTTATATTGCATTTGTTATCACTATTTTTAATTGTTTGTAGGTAGGAAGAGACTGCTTATTAACAAGCTTTACTTTGATTCATATTTTTTTTACCTTTAGTTTCACTTTTAGTTGTGAGAAAAGGTTAGGTTTTGGACAGGCAAGCTCTAGCCACTACAAGGTGCCTAGACAGCTATAAATATACACAGACTGCAGAGAGGAAAATTCTGAGCAAATCAAAACAATCCTGTCTTGCTTTGTGATTTGTTGTGGAGTTGACTGGTAAGAACAGTTTTATTTGAATTTATATTGCATTTGTTATCACTATTTTGAACTGTTTGTAGGTAGGAAGAGACTGCTTATTAACAAGCTTTACTTTGATTCATATTTTGTTGTTTTACCTTTAGTTTCACTTTGGTTGTGAGAAAGGGATAGGTTTTGAACAGGCAAGCTCTAGCACCACAAGGGGCCTAGACAGGTATGAATTCACACAGACTGCAGAGTGGAAAATCCTGAGCATATCAAAACAATCCTGTCTTAGTTTGTGATTTGTTGTGGAATTGACTGGTAAGTGCAGTTTTATTTGAATTTATATTGCATTTGTTATCACTATTTTAACTGTTTGTAGGTAGGAAGAGACTGCTTATTAACAAGCTTTACTTTAATTCATATTTTGTTGTTTTACCTTATGTTCACTTTTGGTTGTGATATAGGGATAGGTTTTGGACAGACAAGCTCTAACCACCACAAGGGGCCTAGACAGCTATAAATTTACACAGACTGCAGGGAGGAAAATTCTGAGCATATCAAAACAATTCTGCCTTGGCTTGTGATTTGTTGTAGACTTGACTGGTAAGAGCAGTTTTATTTAAATTTATATTGCATTTGTTATCACTATTTTTAACTGTTTGTAGATAGGATGAGTCTGCTTATTAACAAGCTTTACTTTGATTCATATTTTGTTGTTTTACCTTTAGTTTTACTTTTAGTTGTGAGAAAGGGATAGGTCTTGGACAGACAAGCTCTAGCCATCACAAGGGCACTGGACAGCTATAAATTTACACAGACTGCAGAGGAAAATTCTGAGCATATCAAAAAATTCTGTCTTGGCTTGTGATTTGTTGTGGAGTTGACTGGTAAGAGCAGTTTTATTTGAATTTATATTGCATTTGTTATCACTATTTTAACTGTTTGTAGATAGGAAGAGATTGCTTATTAACAAGCTTTACTTTAATTCATATTTAGTTGTTTTACCTTATGTTCACTTTTGGTTGTGAGAAAAGGATAGGTTTTGGACAGACAAGCTCTAGCCACCACAATAGCCTAGATATCTATACATTTACACAGACTGCAGAGAGGGAAATCCTGAGCATATCAAAACAATCTGTCTTGGTTTGTGATTTGTTGTGGAATTGACTTGTAAGTGCAGTTTTATTTGAATTTATATTGCATTTGTTATCACTATTTTTAACTGTTTGTAGATAGGAAGAGACTGGTTATTAACAAGCTTTACTTTGATTCATTTTTTTTCTTACCTTTAGTTTCACTTTTGGTTGTGAGAAAGGGATAGGTTTTGGACAGACAAGCTCTAGCCACCACAAGGGCTCTAGACAGCTATAAATTTACACAGACTGCAGAGAGGAAAATTCTGAGCATATCAAAATAATTATGTCTTGGCTTGTGATTTGTTTTGGAGTTGACTGGTAAGAGCAGTTTTATTTGAACTTATATTGCACTTATCACTATTTTTAACTGTTTGTAGGTAGTAAGAGACTCGTTATTAACAAACTTTACTTTTATTCATATTTTGTTGTTTTACCTTTAGTTTCACTTTTAGTTGTGAGAAAGGGATAGGTTTTGGACAGGTAAGTTGTAACCATCACAAATGGCCTAGACAGCTATAAATTTACACAGACTGCAGAGAGGAAAATCCTGAGCATATCAAAACAATCCTGTCTTGGTTTGTGATTTTTTGTGGAGTTGACTGGTAAGAACAGTTTTATTTGAATTTATATTGCATTTGTTATCACTATAACTGTTTGTAGATAGGACGAGACTGCTTATTAACAAGCTTTACTTTAAATCATATTTTGTTGTTTTACCTTATCTTCACTTTTGGTTGTGAGAAAGGAATAGGTTTTGGACAGACAAGCTCTAGCCACCACAATAGCCTAGATAGCTATACATTTACACAGACTGCAGAAAGGGAAATCCTGAGCATATCAAAACAATCCTGTCTTGGTTTGTGATTTGTTGTGGAGTTGACTGGTAAGAGCAGTTTTATTTGAATTTATATTGCATTTGTTATCACTATTTTTAACTGTTTGTAGGTAGGAAGAGACTGCTTTTTAACAAGCTTTACTTTTCATATTTTGTTATTTTACCTTATGTTCACTTTTAGTTGTCAGAAAGGGATAGGTTTTGGACAGACAAGCTCTAGCCACCACAAGGGGCCTAGACAGCTATAAATTTACACAGACTGCAGAGGAAAACTCTGAGCATATCAAAACAATTCTGTCTTGGCTTGTGATTTGTTGTGGAGTTGGCTGGTAAGAGCAGTTTTATTTGAACTTATATTGCACTTGTTATCACTATTTGTAACTGTTTGTATGTAGGAAGAGACTGGTTATTAAAACGCTTTACTTTGATTCATATTTTGTTGTTTTACCTTTAGTTTCACTTTTAGTTGTGAGAAAGGGATAGGTTTTGGACAGACAAGCTCTAGCCACCACAAGGGGCCTAGACAGCTATGAATTCACACAGACTGCAGAGAGGAAAATCCTGAGCATATCAAAACAATCCTGTCTTGGTTTGTGATTTGTTGTGGAGTTGACTGGTAAGGGCAGTTTTATTTGAATTTATATTGCATTTGTTATCACTATTTTTAACTATTTGTAGATAGGAAGAGACTGGTTATTAACAAGCTTTACTTTGATTCATATTTTTTTGTTTTACCTTTAGTTTCACTTGTGGTTGTGAGAAAGGGATAGGTTTTGGACAGACAAGCTCTAGCCACCACCAGGGGCCTAGGCAGCTATAAATTTACACAGACTGCAGAGAGGAAAATTCTGAGCATATCAAAACAATTCTGTCTTGGCTTGTGATTTGTTCTGGAGTTGACTGGTAACAGTTTTATTTGAATTTATATTGCATTTGTTATCACTATTTTAACTGTTTGTAGATAGGACAAGACTGCTTATTAACAAGCTTTACTTTAATTCATATTTTGTTGTTTTACCTTATGTTCACTTTTGGTTGTGAGAAAGGGATAGGTTTTGGACAGACAAGCTCTAGCCACCACAATAGCCTAGATAGCTATACATTTACAGAGACTGCAGAAAGGGAAATCCTGAGCATATCAAAACAATCCTGTCTTGGTTTGTGATTTGTTGTGGAGTTGACTGGTAACAGTTTTATTTGAATTTATATTGCATTTCTTATCACTATTGGTAACTGTTTGTAGGTAGGAAACGACTGCTTATTAACAAGCTTTACTTTAATTCATATTTTGTTGTTTTACCTTTAGTTTCACTTTTGGTTGTGAGAAAGGGATAGGTTTTGGATAGACAATCTCCTTCCACCACAAGGGGACAGCTAAAAATTTACACAGACTGCAGGGAGGAAAATCCTGAGCATATCAAAACAATCCTGTCTTGGTTTGTGATTTGTTGTGGAGTTGACTGGTAAGAGCAGTTTTATTTGAATTTATATTGCATTTGTTATCACTATTTTGAACTGTTTGTATGTAGGCAGAGACTGCTTATTAACAAGCTTTACTTTGATTCATATTTTGTTGTTTTACCTTTAGATTCACCTTTGGGTGTGAAAAAGGCATACGTTTTGGATAGGCAAGCTCTAGCCACCACAAGGGGCCTAGACCGCTATAAATTTTCACAGACTGCAGAGAGGAAGATTCTGAGCATATCAAAGCAATCCTGTCTTGATTTGTGATTTGTTGTAGAGCTGACTGGGAAGAGCAGTTTTATTTGAATTTATATTGCATTTGTTATCACTATTTTTAACTGTTTGTAGGTAGGAAGAGACTGCTTATTAACAAGCTTTACTTTGATTCATATTTTGTTGTTTTGCCTTTAGTTTAACTTTTGGTTGTGGGAAAGGGATAGGTTTTGGACTGGCAAGTTCTTTCCACCACAAGGGGCATAGACAGCTATAAATTTACACAGAATGCAGAGAGAAATTTTGAGCATATCAAAACAATCCTGTCTTGGTTTTTGATTTGTTGTGGAGTTGATTGTAAGAAGTTTTATTTATTAATAAATCTCAAAACAGCAAGAACCAGTCCAAAACCACCACCACACGATGAACTCAGCTCACAATAAGGCTGCTAAAAATCCAACAGATTTATTGACTCCACAGAAAGAACACTGAAATAAACGCCACAATATGTTACACAACCACGTTTTCATTGATAAAATGACTTTTTCAGATAAAACCATGTGCCATACATCCCTTTAAATACACAGTTAATTAACAGTCAAATGCTCAATAAATTAATCAAACAATCAAGCCATAAAACTACTTGTTACAATTTTAAAGCAACATACTATTTTAAGTACTTTAAAATATTTCTATATATGAACAATATTAAAGTTATGCTAATATACCAAGGTTTCACAGCAAATAAAACGTGTACAAAATATGTGTATAAGGTGGTAAGAGTATTACTTACAAAAGTTGATGAAAAAATAATAAATTAATAATGGAATAATTGTACTATATAACCATAACATATAATTTAATAATACTAAATTTTGTTTACTACATAATTAAGGGTAATGAGATGAATAGATCATTATCCCTTTATATTCGTCCTGACTTAAGCTTGAGGTAAGGTACTATAGAAATGGAATAATTGAGACCAGGAAATTTGTTTGATTCTAAGAAAATCTGCCAAAAGGTCTCTCTATTGGCTAATTTAGCCTCCCAAGGTCCACCCCTAATGTCCTTGGGAACAGATTCTAAAACAAAAAACAAAAATCTGGCTCCCTCACATAAAAGTGAATGTCTGTATAATGCATTTTTGGTATTAAGTTTGACCATGTCATATTGGTGTTCGTATATGCGGCGCTTTAACTGTCTTTCAGTTTTGCCGATATAAAAAGCCTGACAAGACTGACAGACTGCCAGGTATACTACACCAATGGTGAGGCAGTTTGAGTATTCCAGGGCCTTTATAACTCTATTTCTGCTCTCCAAATATACGTGGTCATCGTGAATAATATATTTACATGAGGTACAATGACCACATTTGTAGGTTCCTTTTCTCAGTCAGTAAGATCTTGCTGTTTGATCATTTTGTTCCAACACCCTCTTGATGTTGAAACCTCTCCTAAAAACTGTTTTTAAACTCTTACCCTTAAGGTTACCAAAATCGGTGAAATCTTGGAATTGTCACCATTCTTTATCAATGATATTCCTGATATGTCCCGCATTAGCGCTGTAATCCGTAATAAAGGCAAAATTACTAGGAAATACACCCTCAACATTCTGATTGAGTTGTCCATGAACCTCACTAGAACCCCTACCTAATATGGGGCCAAATCTACTGTTTCTAGCTACCTCAACTTCCTGCCTTACGGATAGAATCATACCAATGGGATACCCCTTGTCCATGAACAAGGAAGTTAATTTGTCACATTCATTCCCAAATTGCAAGTCATCCGAAGTCATACGGGAAATTCTAACAAATTGTCCTTTTAGAATTCCCCTTTTTGAAATCTGGGGTGTGAACTTTGAAAATGAACATAGCTGTTAGAAAATGTAGGTTTCCTGTATATACATGACTTGACACCATCACCATCCTTTGTGAGGGTCACATCCAAATAGTTTACACTATTGTATGATGTTTGGTGGGTAAATTTCAAAAATGTAGTAGAACCATTAATGTAAGAAATGAAATCATCGATACGGTGTTCAGGCCCAACCCAAAAGATGCAGATGTCATCTAAAAACCTACAATAATAGTTCCAATAAGTCGAAAATTCACTGTTGAAAACAAATTTTTTTCCCATATAGACAATATACAGTTTTATTTATTTTTACTGTTAAAAGGAGGTGTGACTGCAAGCTATAGCGAGTAGAAGCTACTGCACGCATGCGACGTAAATAAATTACAACTTCTGTCTGTCTGGTAGAAATTGTATGGTCAGAACAACTTTATTGTATTTTATTATTTAATTGGATATTGCTGGTATAATTTTTATCATAGAAGTTGATTTAAGTTCCTTTGAATTCTTTGCTACTGGCTTTGTGTAATTTTTTTTTCCCTTTGCAATATTTTATTCAATTAAAGCTGAATATGGATTCCTTAGATGAGTATGCAATTAATGATTTGCTAATGCAGAATTATCTTCTACAGTGTAATAAATGCTATGCATATTTAAAGGTAACAGCTGATAACACTGGTGATCTTTGTTCCTTGTGTCAAAAGTTGGATGATTTGCTTACCATTTTTAGAAGCAAATATCGACTTAAAGATGATGATTGCACATGTGCAATTGGCATGGCTTGGAGAACTGTTGTATCATATATTAATGACTGGACTGATGAACTCAATGTTAGGCATAGAACAAAGAGAACAGATTTAGGAAATGATGCCTCTATTTTTTTGAAAAAAAACATTCAACTCCTATGAAACATGATGAGGCCCCTGAGAACTATGAAGTTGTGGATGCAAGTACTCAGCAATCTGAGGATCCAGTTTGTTTAGAAGGAAACAAAAAAAGAAAGAAAGGAAGAAGTTCTCAACAAATAACAAGGGAGAAAAAGAAACTGACTAATGACTGTAAAGGAAAGAGAATACATAGTAAAAAGGATTCTGCTTTGTTATGTAACACACTGGTGACAGTGAATGAAGATATCTGTCTATCAGAAAGCCCTCAGTCTACAAAAAAGGCATCACCTTTCCAATGGAAAATGTAGAAAAAAGAGGCAAGGGGCAGGTAAAAAGGAAGAAATCAAAACTGAACGTGGAAGGATTGAATAACATTACTGTAAGAAAAAAGAAGAGAAAGACAGATGTTGACTACATGGCTCAAGCTGTGGATTTACAATGCCAGCTGGATGAGAATTTAATACGCAATGAAAACAGTGGAATTAATAAGACTAATAGTGATGAAGATCAATCCTTCGTATCAATTGATAGAGCAGAAATGAAGCTGAAGATTCTTCAGAGATGGTCAGCAAAGATATTCTTGTAATTGGAGATTCAGTTATTAGAGGAACTGATACTTATATTTGCAGAGATGATAATGAACATTGAGTAGTGTTATGCTTGCCAGAAGCAAAAATAGAAGATGTGAAACAAGCCTCGGAACACTTTAATGTAATGAAGTATGGATCTGTTTTTATTCATGTTGGTACAAATGATGTCACCAACAAAGATTCTCTGACTGTTAGTCAGGAACTGAAAGCCCTCCTAGATAGTATAGCTTGTACTGGTGTTAAGACATATTTTTCACAAATCAACTATAGAAAGGATAGTCAGGTCACTGTGAATGAAAAGATTGTTTGGATAAACACCTACATGGACAAAATGTCCTGTTTTAAAAAATGGAAATGTGTAGAGCATCCAAGCCTTCTTTTGGGCACACGTGTTCAAACAGGATTGTGTGCATTTGTCTAGATAAGGGGAAGAGACATTTTGCAGCAATTCTACAATATTTGACAAACACTAGCCAGAATTTTTGCCAGGTCACAATGTAACAGTTCACAGATAGCAACATTTGATGCATCTCTGATGGTTGTTAATGCCAGGAGCATTAATAATAAAGGTTTTGTATTAGAAAATTTGCTACGTTTCCACAAGATTGATGTTATAGTTTGTGAAACATGGTTAAAGAACAATGACTGGAAAGCAGTTCTGTCACGGTATAAATGTTTTTACGGTAACAGACATTATAACAAAAATTCAGGTGGGGGTGTTATAATAGGGATTAAAGATAGCTATGAGACTTGTGATTATTACATGTTCAATAATAACACCACTACTATAGACTGTGTAACTGTGACAATAAAGACAACCCTGGAACATATAACAATTGTTGGAGTGTACAGATCACCAAAGTCAAGTGCAGATGACCTAGAGGAATTCATATATTTCTTACATGAAACACAAGAGGGAAGAATATTAGCTGGGGACTTAAGTTTATCAGAAACAAACTGGAATAATATTGATTCAACAAAGTTAGTAAAGAAATTATTCAGAGTATATTCAGAAACAACAAATGCTTCAGATTGTAAAAAAAACCTACCAGGGGACGGAATATACTATATATTGTTTGTGTTCCCAAGGAAATTACTGTAACTTCAAGTCAAGTTTTACCAATATTGATGTGCAGTGATCATGGGGTCATAAAGGTTAATTTGTTGCTAGATAATTCTGCCAAACTGAAATCTAAGCCAATGCACAGAAGGTTAATTACAGATTATAGGGAAGCAAAACAGTTACTATATATAAAACTAATTGGAGTGAGGTATTCAGTGGAAAAACTGCAGATGAAATGTGGAAAGTTCTGTAAGAGAAATTATTTGAGTGCAAAAAGTCAAAAAAATGTTTAACATCAGGATCTAGGCACGCAACATCAGGGGGGTATATTTCCATAAGAACATGATACATGATTAAGGTGAGAGACAAAAAATATAAGAAATGGAAGAGAGGTCAAACTACAACTTTGAAAACTGAAATAAATGAGCTGGACAAACAGATTAAGCATAGTGTTAGACAAGATAAAAAAAAGTGAAGAAAATTTATATAAAGATATTGAGCATAATAGGAACCTTTTATAGATACATAAGATGTGGAAGGAGTAAAGATACACAAATTGATAAACTGTGTGCAGATTCTAAAATGTATTCTCAGACACAACAGATTATAAATATATTTACAAAATCTTATGCAAAACAGTTTGGATCCACAAAATAGGTGGTAAGTTGTCTTAGCCACATCCAGGTAACCCCAGATACTGGAATTAAATTAGATTATATTGAAAAAGAACTGTGCAAACTGGATCCAAATAAAGTGCAGGGAGGAGACGGAATAAGTAACAATCACCTGAGAACACTTAAGCAAGAACTTACATTGCCATTACATCTATTATTCACTAGGTCATGCAAATATGGGGAAATTCCTCAAGATTGGAGACATGCACTTATTAAACCTGTCTTTAAGGGAAAGGGGAGTAGGACAAACCCAGAGTCATACAGACCCTTAAGTCTACTTTCATGTTGTGGAAAAATAATGGAGAAGGTAATACTGGATAAGCTATTGTCAGAACTGGATAGGTTGGGACTTGAAACCATATATCAGCATGCATATGTTGAAAATAGATCTAGTACCACCTGTAACATGATGTTCTGTAATAATAATATAATAACAGCTATGAATGAAAAATTGTGCTGTGATGTGATTTATATAGATTTAACTTCAGCATTTGGCTGGGTCATGCACAAAACACTGATCAATAAATTAGTACAACTAGGTATTGATGTACTGTTGATAAGATGGATAGCTGCATGGCTTACAAGTAGGACATGGCAAGTATCACACCAACTGGACAGGTGAAATCCTTGGTTACAGTCAAGGTGTCCCACATGGCTCTGTACTAAGCCCTTACTTGTTTAGATTGTATCTTTCAGACCATACTTTTTCATCTGAGGTGTTCTACAGTCTATATGCTGACAACCTGAAATTGGGTAAACTGATTACAAGTGTTACAGATAAGGCATGTCTGCAAAATAATTTGACTAAATTAACCACTTGGGCACAGGAGAATAATATGTTGATAAATACATCAAAAACTAAGCATATGAGATTTGGGAGACTTAACCTGAAAGGTGAATACAGCACACAATGATTGAAACTGTAGACTCATTTAAGGACCTGGGTATATGGGTAGATTCAGCTATGAGTTTTTCTAATCATATCAACCAAATTGGATAATGATAGGTCGTATAAAAAGATTTATAAAGTCTAGGAAATCAAACATAATGAAGTCATTGTTTGTTAGTTACATTAGACCCAAATTTGAGTATGGAATAACAATATGGAAACTCTATAGGAAAACAAGCATGAATAAACTGGAAAGAGTACCGTGGAAATAAACTCCGGGTATCCATGGATGTGAAAATCTAAGTTATTATGAAAGACTAAAATATCTGAACTTGTATCCATGGATGTGAAAATCTAAGTTATTATGAAAGACTAAAATATCTGAACTTGTACAATGTCTCTTACAGATATTTAAGAAGGGATCTTTTTCAGGTATATAGGGCATTTAGGGACAACTACCTCTGGGGATGTTTGGGGTTATCAAAAGTACTAGAGAATCATCAGATAACCTATGCAGAAGATTCTATGGGAATGAGAAGTGTAATTGGTTCTCTGACAGAGTAGCTGATGTTTGGAACAGACTACCAAATTACATTAAAGCCAGTACTAGTTTAGATATTTTTAGGAACAGTCTGGACATTTATTATGGGAACAAGTGTTTTGGCATATTGGCAAGCTAGAAGGGCATAATGCCCATGTGTGAAACATTTGTACATATGTCTGTATGTAACAAAGTCGATATATTCAGTAAAGCAGCAGCAGCTGTTTTTCATAGATGCTAATTACAGCATAAGGAGGTGATTTTTATTATGGTAGAGCTATTCAACAAGCTGTAGTCTACATTCTGTTTTTTTTTCCTGCATTCTTCAATACCATAGAAATAGAGATAAGGAAATTCTAGGTCTGAAATAAAATTGTCTCAACTGCTGCATTTTCAAGGTAAGTCCTGAACCTAGAATGTATTTGTTAATAATATTATGGCATATCCTTGTATATCTTAACTCGGTGCAGTAATTAAGTAAATAATGGTGGATTTGTACAGAAAGTACCTTAACATGTGACAGCAGACACTTATTTTACTTATATGTATCCATTACTAAGGTTTTCTTTCTTATTCCTCTCAGTTTTCATTGCACTTTTTGCATGATGCACTGCATAACACAAATAGCGGAAGAGGGTAATGGCTGTGTTTATCTGGTTTGCTCAAAGCGTGGTGGACCATCTACGAAGCAGACAGACAAAAATAGTAACTGTATACATTCAATTAATGCCTTGGCCATCGTGAATACCTGGCCTGGAGTACAGATGTACTGGGTTGTATTACAGAATGTGCAACCTTCTTTTACTGCTGTGACATTGCAGTTTACAGCAATGAAGTGCAACATAGACAACTGTTTTCTCAACATTCTTGTGGCAAAAGGTGTATGTGTAGCACTGCCATACACATGGTCCTCGGTTCAAATCCCCTATATTCCATATAATATTATTTTTATTGCAAGAGTAATCTATGTATTATTACATTTATGATAAAATGTATGACTGAGTACACTGTGTAGTATAGTCCTGTAAATATCTTCCTACTATCTTGACCGGCATGGCTTTAACTTTTGCGAAAAACACATACACAACTGCCTGTACATGAAATTGCTTCCCACTGTTGCATTCTGCTTGGGAGATGTTAGCAATGTGGCGCCTATTTGTGCACTGCTTACCATCGTGCAAACAGATGTGACTCGCATGCATGCACACTTTAACTATCATGCAAATCCGTTGCTCACTGCACCATGGAACTATATATAGGATGCTTTCTTAGTGTTTATTGTCCATTTCTTTTGTATGACATAAAACTACATGTGGAAACATTGCGAATTCAGAGCATATTTTAAGTATACATCATCTTTTCACAATACATATATATGTTGTCCCCCCCTCCCAAGCAGTACAACCCTGGGAGCTCAGTATTTTTTACATGCATACATCAACCACACTACAAATTGTAATATATAATGCTGTGTGCTCTCTCATGGACAAGGCCACTCAGTGGTGCTGACAACCTTGCTCTGCTAAACTCAAACATCCAACTATACTCAATAAGGGTACTTGTGTTTTTACACAGCTAGGCTTCTACTTACCTAGTGCACAATCTGCAGTTAGGCCACTGCCTCATATGAACCTATGAATCTATGTGCCTATGCAGGCCTCCCAACCTGTTGTCCCCCACATGGTCTGCTGATGTCACCTACCATAATTCACCTGCAGCCATGTAAGTCAGACTTGTGACATGGCATTTGTGTAAAATCCTGAGTTCTGTAGTCTGTGTACTTAGATAGGTAGGGGTCTTGTCTTACTGCAGTCAAGTGTGTGTGTGTGTGTGTGTGTGTGTGTGTGTGTGTGTGTGTGTGTGTGTGTGTGTGTGTGTGTGTCCAGCCAGAAGAATAAGTATATATCCTGCAGTTACTGCCCAGTCCTGTAAATTGACAGTATTTTGAAACTTGCACCCGTCTACACATCCACTTAAGGTAAGCTTCCCTTCTGGCACTCGCCAACATGTACTGCTGATGTCTTCTGCTATAAGATGACCTGCAGCAATGTAAAAGTCAGAGTTATACTGTGAAGCCTGCATAGAGTACTGTACTCTAGAGTCTGTGCACTTAAACAGCTACAGGTTCTGTTCTTACTGCAGTCAACTTTGTGTGTGTTTATACTCAGCTATCCTACAGTAACTTCTCCAATGGCATGGATTGCCAGTGTTTTGATGCACACACATCCATTTCAGGCAGACATCTCACCTTCTTCTCTCCAAAATGCACTGCTGATGTCTTCCACTATAAGTTGACCTGCACAGATGTAAAAGTCAGACTTGTATTGTGGAGATTGTGTAGAATACTGTGTTCTAGAGTCTGTTTACCTTAGAGGAGTAAGTGTTCTGTTCACACTGCAGTCATCTGGGTGTATGTGTATCTCTAATCTGCAGAATAGAGGCTGTTTACACTGAAGTCATATGGGTGTGTATGTATCTCTACTCAGCAGAATAGAGGTGTTATCCTACAGATATTTCTCCAATGGCATGGCTTGAAAGTATTTTGATACCTGCACCTACCTACACCAGTTTCATGCAGGCCTCCCACCTTCTTCTTTCCAACATACACTGCTGATGTCATCCACTATAAGTTGACCTGCAGATATGTAAAAGTCATATGTGTGCTGTGGTTCTTGCATAGAGTACTGTGCTCTAGAGTCTGTGTACTTAGGTAGGGCTTCTGTTTTCACTGCAGTCATCTGGGTGTGTCTGTATCTCTACTCAGCAGAGTAGACATACTAACCTACAGTTACCTCTCCAATGGCATGGCTTGCCAGTATTTTGATACCTGCACCTGCCTACACATCCATTTCATGCAGCCCTCCTAAACTCTTGTTTCCCACATGGCCTGCTGATGTCATCCACTAAGTTGACCTGCAGACATTTAAAAGTCAGACTTGTGCCGTGGTGCTTGCATAAAGTACTGTGCTCTATAGTCTGTTTACCTAGATAGGTGAGGGTTCTGTTCTCACTGCAGTCAATTGCATGTGTGAGTGAGCAGTTATCTCATATTATGAAGAGTGTTTTATACCAGGATGTGTGACACTATTATCACCTTATGCTCAACAGACAATGCTGATGTCATCAGCTATATCAGATTAGTCCATATGCAGCCATCCCATCAGGGCAGACTTGACACTGGCCTGGAGCCCAGGCAGACATCACCATAGGTTCATAGATTCATAGATTCATAGATTAGCACTAGGCGAACTGCCCTTGTGGGCCATTTTAAGCCTAGCCAATTACCCCATGTGAGACTCAAACTCTGCACCTTGTGCTGCAATGTAAACACCTTAACCATTATGCTATCCTCCTGCCCTCATACAAGGTTAGTAGGCTATTGGCTCTAGGGCTTTTTTAAGCCTACCAATATTATACCCTTGTTCTTTATTGGCCAAGTTATATGGTCTATATTTGCAGCACAAGTGTATGATCAGTGCCAACTGCCCTTATCCAAAAGGGACATAGGTGATACACCCTGGGTAAATTTACTGTATCCCATCCAGTTGTCTAAGTTACTCTTAAATAGGGTCATTGAGGGGCTCTGTTTTGTATGAACTGGGAGTTTGTTCCAGAAAAGTGATAATCTGTGGAAGATATATGTCTCTCCAGCATATCCTAATAATGTTGCAGGCTAGGTTAAGATCCCTAGAGTGAGTGAATCTTATCCCATGTGACTTGTGGATGTGCAGCCTTTCCATTAAGGCACTGTCAGAGACTGCTCTGTAGGCCAGGCACAAATAGCCTCTCAGCAGCCTATAAGATACAGAGTACAGTGAAAGGGCCTTCAGTCTGTCCATGGAGGTCATGTATTTCAGACCCTGAATTTTCCTCTGAGATCTCTCCAGCTGCTGCAGGTGTCTGGTGAAGTACATACAGTAGGGAGCATTGTACTCTATTAGTAGTCTGAGGGATGAGTACAGGGGAGTTATAACACCCATAGCACTGGATGTGATGCCCTTACTTATGAGATGTTCAACATAGAAGGCCTTCCTTACCACTGTGGACATATGGTGATTGAAGTTAAGGTTGCTAGCAACCTGTGTTCCCAAATCTCTCACCACAGGGTTTGAGCTAAGGGGTACTGTTAATACTGTAATTTGCAGGGACTTGCCCTTTGCCAACAGAGATAATAACATATTGTTTTGCATTTAAAACTAAGTCTCTGGCTAAGCCTTTGTCAATACCACTGAAATAAAAAGACCACAGTAAAGAACTTCTCGAAGCCGACTTCACACTTCTAAAGACTAGTGTGGTCTCCTTTAAGGCCCCGAGCGAGGAAAACAGTACTCAAGCGGCTGAATCACTTACAAATGCCTTCTACCAGCACCTGCAGGACTGCATGGATAAGGCAATCCCAAACAAAACAAAGACTCTTTGTACCAAAGGCAAGCATCCACTCTGGTGGACCCCAGCGATAAACAAACTCTACAACAAAAGGAGGAAGCTACTACAAGATAGAGCAAAATCCTTAAAAGGTAAGACACCCTTGATCACTATAAGTAAAAAACTAAGAGCTCTCATAAAATCATCCAAAGCAAATTTTGAGAGAAAAATAGCTAAAGACTCAAAAGACAATCATAAGGCCTTCTTTAGCTATGTTAGAAACCTGGGAGGAAACTCCCAGATATGCTCAGAACTAGTTCATAATGATGTGAAGATTACTGATCCTACAGACATTGCCAACATACTGGCTGACAGGTTCAGTGCAAACTTCTCCCCCTCCCCAAAGGAGAGATATCTATACCAGCGATTGCAGCCCCCAAACATCTACAACGACCAAGTGAGAACTGCTCTCTCCAAAGCAAAAAACACAGCATCCATGGGACCTGATGGTGTCCCCGGCTGTGTGCTCCACGAACTCAACGAGGAATTAAACCCACAGCTAGGACAGCTGTTTAATCATAGTCTTACCTCTGGATATGTACCCAGGAGTGGCACTGCAACTGTGGTCCCACTTCACAAAGCGGTGCCTCCACCGACCCTGGAAATTACCGTCCCATTAGCTTGACAAGCCTTATCTGCAAAGCCATGGAGAGGATCATAATGGACCTCATAAATAAAGACATAGGGAATTTGCAGACTTTGGATCCATCCCAGTTTGGCTTTGTCAAAGGCAGATCATGCCTTCTAAACTTGGTTGACTTTTTGAAACAGTCACCAAAGCCATTGATGAGGAAAGGCAGTCCATACAGCCTACCTCGATCTGGCTAAGGCCTTTGATACAATACCCCACTCGGGTATCATTGAAAAACTCATCAGCTTAAATGTTAACCCATACATCACAAGATGGGTTGCAAACTGGCTGAGTGACAGAACCCACAGGGTCAGAGTTGCTGGCGCCATGTCAGACTCAAAGCCTGTCACAAGTGGTGTACCACAGGGCTCAGTCCTGGGCCCACTCTTGTTTGGCATCTACTTTTCGAGAAGTACAAGCAAACACAGGAGGGTTATGGCTGATAAAGTTTACAGATGACTGCAAACTCAGAGCCATAGTAGAAAACACATCTGACACAGATATCCTTCAGAAGGGTCTCACAGAAATGTATAACTGGTGCCAGAGCCATGGCCTAAAGTTAAATGCCAAAAATGCATAGTCATACCCTTCAGGAAAAACACGGTTACCTAGCTACCAAATAGGTGGCAATCCACTGAGTACAGAAGAAGTTATCAGGGACCTGGGGACCCAGGTTGATAGTAGTCTGTCATTCGACACCCATGTAGCTAAAGTAGTTAGGAAGACCTTCTACATTGCCCACCTTATCATGAAGGGATTCTCATCTAGATCAAGGGAGGTCATAGTCTCCCTATACTCATCACTCATCAGACCAATGATTGAATACAATGCCCCATTGAATGTATCTGACCCGACACTTGCAGCAGCTGGAGAGGCCACAAAAGTTCCTCACCAAAAGGATAAAGGGTCTCAAACATCTGTCCTATGCTGCCCGACTGAAAGAACTCCAGCTCTATTCAGTCGCTTACCGCTGCTCAGAGGTGACCTTTGCCTAACATACAAGGCCATGTCAAACCCAGATTTGATGAATATGCTTCACCTCAAAAATCTAGATCCGTCAGAGCCACAAGGGCGGAGACTTAAACCTCGACACGGCTATTAATAGGACGTGCTGGAGGGATAGATTCATCACCCAAAGACTCCCTATGCTGTGGAATAAAATCCCGGTATATGTGAGGCAGAGCACCTCGCTGGCCTTGTTCAAGAGAAATCTTGACCAATGGATGGGAGATCGCAGATATACCCCAGGGATTACCTCAGTGTCACTGCTCAACAGAGGCACAGCAAAATAATGGGTATAGTTCCCCATACTAAAGGGGTGGCTTAAGCCACAAAACTATGGGCTAGGCTTGTAAATGCCCTCGGGCAGATAGCCTAGTATGAACCTATGAACCTATGAACCTATGAACTGCCATACACATGGTCCTCGGTTCAAATCCCCTATATTCCATATAATATTATTTTTATTGCAAGAGTAATCTATGTATTATTACATTTATGATAAAATGTATGACTGAGTACACTGTGTAGTATAGTCCTGTAAATATCTTCCTACTATCTTGACCGGCATGGCTTTAACTTTTGCGAAAAACACATACACAACTGCCTGTACATGAAATTGCTTCCCACTGTTGCATTCTGCTTGGGAGATGTTAGCAATGTGGCACCTATTTGTGCACTGCTTACCATCGTGCAAACAGATGTGACTCGCATGCATGCACACTTTAACTATCATGCAAATCCGTTGCTCACTGCACCATGGAACTATATATAGGATGCTTTCTTAGTGTTTATTGTCCATTTCTTTTGTATGACATAAAACTACATGTGGAAACATTGCGAATTCAGAGCATATTTTAAGTATACATCATCTTTTCACAATACATATATATGTTGTCCCCCCCCCCAAGCAGTACAACCCTGGGAGCTCAGTATTTTTTACATGCATACATCAACCACACTACAAATTGTAATATATAATGCTGTGTGCTCTCTCATGGACAAGGCCACTCAGTGGTGCTGACAACCTTGCTCTGCTAAACTCAAACATCCAACTATACTCAATAAGGGTACTTGTGTTTTTACACAGCTAGGCTTCTACTTACCTAGTGCACAATCTACAGTTAGGCCACTGCCTCATATGAACCTATGAATCTATGTGCCTATGCAGGCCTCCCAACCTGTTGTCCCCCACATGGTCTGCTGATGTCACCTACCATAATTCACCTGCAGCCATGTAAGTCAGACTTGTGACATGGCATTTGTGTAAAATCCTGAGTTCTGTAGTCTGTGTACTTAGATAGGTAGGGGTCTTGTCTTACTGCAGTCAAGTGTGTGTGTGTGTGTGTGTGTGTGTGTGTGTGTGTGTGTGTGTGTGTGTGTGTGTGTGTGTGTGTGTGTGTGTGTGTGTGTCCAGCCAGAAGAATAAGTATATATCCTGCAGTTACTGCCCAGTCCTGTAAATTGACAGTATTTTGAAACTTGCACCCGTCTACACATCCACTTAAGGTAAGCTTCCCTTCTGGCACTCGCCAACATGTACTGCTGATGTCTTCTGCTATAAGATGACCTGCAGCAATGTAAAAGTCAGAGTTATACTGTGAAGCCTGCATAGAGTACTGTACTCTAGAGTCTGTGCACTTAAACAGCTACAGGTTCTGTTCTTACTGCAGTCAACTTTGTGTGTGTTTATACTCAGCTATCCTACAGTAACTTCTCCAATGGCATGGATTGCCAGTGTTTTCATGCACACACATCCATTTCAGGCAGACATCTCACCTTCTTCTCTCCAAAATGCACTGCTGATGTCTTCCACTATAAGTTGACCTGCACAGATGTAAAAGTCAGACTTGTATTGTGGAGATTGTGTAGAATACTGTGTTCTAGAGTCTGTTTACCTTAGAGGAGTAAGTGTTCTGTTCACACTGCAGTCATCTGGGTGTATGTGTATCTCTAATCTGCAGAATAGAGGCTGTTTACACTGAAGTCATATGGGTGTGTATGTATCTCTACTCAGCAGAATAGAGGTGTTATCCTACAGATATTTCTCCAATGGCATGGCTTGAAAGTATTTTGATACCTGCACCTACCTACACCAGTTTCATGCAGGCCTCCCACCTTCTTCTTTCCAACATACACTGCTGATGTCATCCACTATAAGTTGACCTGCAGATATGTAAAAGTCATATGTGTGCTGTGGTTCTTGCATAGAGTACTGTGCTCTAGAGTCTGTGTACTTAGGTAGGGCTTCTGTTTTCACTGCAGTCATCTGGGTGTGTCTGTATCTCTACTCAGCAGAGTAGACATACTAACCTACAGTTACCTCTCCAATGGCATGGCTTGCCAGTATTTTGATACCTGCACCTGCCTACACATCCATTTCATGCAGCCCTCCTAAACTCTTGTTTCCCACATGGCCTGCTGATGTCATCCACTAAGTTGACCTGCAGACATTTAAAAGTCAGACTTGTGCCGTGGTGCTTGCATAAAGTACTGTGTTCTATAGTCTGTTTACCTAGATAGGTGAGGGTTCTGTTCTCACTGCAGTCAATTGCATGTGTGAGTGAGCAGTTATCTCATATTATGAAGAGTGTTTTATACCAGGATGTGTGACACTATTATCACCTTATGCTCAACAGACAATGCTGATGTCATCAGCTATATCAGATTAGTCCATATGCAGCCATCCCATCAGGGCAGACTTGACACTGGCCTGGAGCCCAGGCAGACATCACCATAGGTTCATAGATTCATAGATTCATAGATTAGCACTAGGTGAACTGCCCTTGTGGGCCATTTTAAGCCTAGCCAATTACCCCATGTGAGACTCAAACTCTGCACCTTGTGCTGCAATGTAAACACCTTAACCATTATGCTATCCTCCTGCCCTCATACAAGGTTAGTAGGCTATTGGCTCTAGGGCTTTTTTAAGCCTACCAATGTTATACCCTTGTTCTTTTATTGGCCAAGTTATATGGTCTATATTTGCAGCACAAGTGTATGATCAGTGCCAACTGCCCTTATCCAAAAGGGACATAGGTGATACACCCTGGGTAAATTTACTGTATCCCATCCAGTTGTCTAAGTTACTCTTAAATAGGGTCATTGAGGGGCTCTGTTTTGTATGAACTGGGAGTTTGTTCCAGAAAAGTGATAATCTGTGGAAGATATATGTCTCTCCAGCATATCCTAATAATGTTGCAGGCTAGGTTAAGATCCCTAGAGTGAGTGAATCTTATCCCATGTGACTTGTGGATGTGCAGCCTTTCCATTAAGGCACTGTCAGAGACTGCTCTGTAGGCCAGGCACAAATAGCCTCTCAGCAGCCTATAAGATACAGAGTACAGTGAAAGGGCCTTCAGTCTGTCCATGGAGGTCATGTATTTCAGACCCTGAATTTTCCTCTGAGATCTCTCCAGCTGCTGCAGGTGTCTGGTGAAGTACATACAGTAGGGAGCATTGTACTCTATTAGTAGTCTGAGGGATGAGTACAGGGGAGTTATAACACCCGTAGCACTGGATGTGATGCCCTTACTTATGAGATGTTCAACATAGAAGGCCTTCCTTACCACTGTGGACATATGGTGATTGAAGTTAAGGTTGCTAGCAACCTGTGTTCCCACAGGGTTTGAGCTAAGGGGTACTGTTAATACTGTAATTTGCAGGGACTTGCCCTTTGCCAACAGAGATAATAACATATTGTTTTGCATTTATTTTGAGTCTATGGCTTTTACACCATTCATTTGTCTGTGTAAGCTCTTTTTGTCATATGTCAACATCATTGGGGGATGTAATCACTGCACCCAGTTTGCAGCCATCAGTGAACATGGTAAGTCACAGGCCATCTATTTTTCCCCTGGACCTCTGAGAAATACATTCCAAACAGAAGGGGGCCCAGCACAGATCCTTGAAGTACACTAATGGTAGCTGGTCTGCTGGCACACGTGGACACCTCAACTTTGACTGTATGTGTTCTGTTGGGAATCCAGTTGGTTACCCATCTAGTGACATACAGTATGAGTAAATTCCTAATTTTTAATTTCACCAAATCTTTTGGGTTTCTAATACCATTATGGCAAGGTACCACATTCCTACGTCAAAGTACGATTAAAGTTAATGAAATTAGTATTCTTTCAATCTTTGATATCACCCAGATGTGCTATTTGCAGCACCCACAATGTGCCCAGTAATGACTTCTTCTACAATTCGTATGGAGTTTTATGTATTGGTAACATATCTAAATATGATTGTAGATTCTTTTTTATAAAACCCATTGCTCCTACTACTATTGGAACTGTCTGGGTATCTTTCTTCCACATTGCTCTTGTTTCTGTCTGTGAATCCTGATATTTTATGACTTTGTGTCTCTCTGTACACAAGACACTGTAGTCACTGGGTATGGTGATTTCAATTATCAATGCTATTTTTGTCTTCTTTGAATGGATCATATATCCGGTTTTCTGGAATCTATCTTTTGAACTGTTGGTAATGGATGATCCCATATAATGTAGGCTTCATCATTTTCTATGATGGTTTGTGGCTGATGTTTCCAGTGTTTTTCAGCCACTTCAGTACCATAATATTTGCACAATCCCCAGTGCAACAGTCTTGCCACATTATTATGCCATTCAGTATACAGTCCTTCTGCCATTAGTATGTTGCAGCCAGCAACGAGGTGTGCAACTGTTTCCAATTCTGTTTTACAAAACCTACATTTGTCTGTTTCTCCCATGTGTTTAATGGACTTTTTAAACCAACGTGTATGTAGCCCACTATCTTGTGCCACCAATATGAACCTTTCATTTCTTGGTTTGAATTTGCCTTTACTTAACCACTCCTGCATTCGATCCTGATTAACATGATGTTCTTGAAGTGTTCTATACTTGCAACTATATTTATGCATTTTCCACATTTCATGCCTTCTCATCTGATCTTTCACCTTATATTCTTTCTTTTGTTTTGTTTTTTTAGGCACATTCAGTTGCTGCCTGATTTTTATCTACTTGTGGTTTGATTTCCATTCTTGCTTGATGGCAATATGTTTCTGCTAGACTAAGCAGGAAAGTCATCTTAGAGTTATTTTCCTCATGCTTCAAAACGTTCACTACAATGGGGTCTTGTGAGGTCAACAGATATGTGTGCAGTCTTATGATTGCAGATATATATATATATGTAATCAATTTCAAGGAGGCCCATACCTGCTTCAGAACAGAAAATATATAATCTTGGTATGCACTGATTTTTATAAATCATTTGGTGAGCATGAAGCATCCTTCCTGTTTTCCTGTCTAATTTATCCAACACATTTTGGCGCCAGTCAATCACTCCAAAACTGTAAATGAGGACAGAAAGAACAAATTGATTTATAGCTTGGATTTTGTTCATAGATGTCAGTGGTGTTTCCAGCATTAATTTAAGTCTTCTAAAGTATTTCTTGCCGAGTTTTATTCAAATGTGCTCATGTTTAATTGTTGATCCTTCATCAGTTCCCAGATATTTATATACTCCCTCTTTCTCAAGTTCTTTTATATCACATTTGTGTCCCAAATTGATATTTTCTTGGTGCTGCAGTTTTCCTGTTTTAAAGGTTGCTTTTGCACATTTATCAAGACCAAATGACATTCTTATATCACTGGAAAAAGTTTTGACAACTTGCAGTTATGCTTTCAGATCTTCATCTAATGAGCTATTCAGTTTTAAATCATTGACAAAGAGAAGATGAGAAGTCTTTACACTTTGTTGTTTTCTAGGAGCCAAATTATATCCATAGCCAAAGCTGTTAAGTAGCTTAATTGGTTAAGGGCAGGACAGACTAGCAGTGGTAACAGACAGTCACCCTGGAATGGTCCGCTTTGAATTTTTATATCTGGAATAATAATTTGTCCTTTATTATGGCTTAATTGCAAAGTGGTCTGCCACTGTTTCATGGTCACTGAAATGTAGTCGATCAGTGTAGGGTGTATATTATACATTTTTAAACACTCTTTTTATCCATGAATGTGGGATACTATTAAATGCTTTTTTGTAGTCAGTCCATGCCATACTTAGATTCTTCCCCTTTTTACAGTTCTCCGCAATGACTTTGTTTAACAACACTTGATCCTTTGTTCCATATGACTTTCTTTTATTGTGCTTTTGTTCTGCTGCCATAATTGAGTTGTCTTCTAAATGACTATAAACTCTGGCATCAATTCCCGTGTATAGTTTATACATCGTCAGAAGGCAAGTTATTGGTCTATAATTTTTGGGGTAGCTTGCAGGTTCACTCTTAAGAAGGAGCATTGTTTTACCTGTTAGCCAGGTTGGTGTCTGTTTGAGGTGCACATATAAATAGTTCTTATTCATGGCGAAATCTTTGTGCAAAGATGTTAATGCTTTCAGCCAAAAGTTAGGTACTGCATCTGGGCTTGGGTTTTCCAATTAGAGGCTTTTCTTAACTTTGTTTCAATCTCTCTCTGGCTATTACTTCATCCCATTTCATATCCTGTACCTTTAAACTTCTTATTCTTTCTTTCTTTTACTTTTATCCATTTAGCATCTTTGTTGTGTTCCATAGGATCTTCATAGATACTTCTCCAAAATGCATCTATTTCTTCTTTTTTTGGCGGTCTTTCAATTCCTTTTACCTTTCCAAATTTTCTATAAAACTTTTTTGAGGTCATCAATAAATTGCTTATTTTGTACTTTTCCTTTATATTTATCTGTGTATTTTCTAAGGTTTTCCGCATGTGCTGAAATTTTTAGTTTATTTGCGTTAGTGCATAATAGATCTGGGGCTGTTCTAATACTGCGCATTACTTTTATCACATCTATCCTTCGTAGTATTTTTGTTGATATATTCCCTCTTCTGTAATCTTCTAACAGTGACACTTCTTGTCTTAATTGCTTTTATAGTTTTCTCTGTTCATTACTTCCGTGATGGTACTCGATTTCTCCCCTTCCTTTCCCTCACTACCCTGTGTTCTTGTGGTAAAACTTTATCCGTTATTAATTTAGCTACACAGCAATATATCCTGTTTACTTCTATTTCACATGGATCTCTATGGACAGTCCTAATTACTGCATTCATTTGTTTTATCAGACTTCTGACTTTTGGGGTTTTATTGACCTTCTGCAGTCTATTTCTTTCATTGATCTTAATATATCTAGCTATATCTATTAAATCAAGCAACTCTTCACTTAGCTCATTGTTTTCCAAATGCGAGCATTCTATAGAAAGTTCTATAGTGTCTTCCTGTGGCACCTTCTCTTCAATTTCATCCTGTGCCATCTGTTGCCCTGTCATATGGGAACTCACTGGCCTATCACTCCTCAGCATTGACTGCATAAGAGTTTCCACAGTTTCCTGTTCCTTCCTTTGCTGTCTAGCTTCAAGTGGGTGTTTATACTGGTTTCCAGTGGAAGGCTCCAAAATGTCTTGATATGGCACCTGACCAATTGCTTCCCATTTCACTGGTTTCCCCTTAATTTGGATATCCATTGCTCTATCCTGTTGTGGTACTTTCTGGATTAGATTTTCTACACTGAATTTTTCACTTTGCAGGTGCATAACCTCAATTTCTCTTTCTTTAACTTCTCCATTACTAATCTCCTTTTCTACTTTTCCTCTTTGTCTTCTTATTTTTTGTATTATAAAGTTTTCCATATAGGTTCATAGGTTCATAGGTGTGTACTAGGCTAATGGCCCTGGAGCCTTTTCAAGCCTAGCCCATAGGATTACCCTGGCATCGTGCCACCCGACATTAGTTCCCAGTGCCTCTGTCAAGTAGAGCCACTGGAGTGTTCCCTGGGGTGAATTTTCTATTTCCCATCCACTCATCAAGATTTCTTTTGAGGAGGGCCAGTGAGGTTCTCTGTTTGACATGCATGAAAAGTCTATTCCATAGCATGGGCAGTGTCTGGGTTATGAACCTGTCCCTCCAGCATGTTCTGTTGATTGTGGTAATGATGTTGAGGTCTCTGGAGAATGTGGTGTGGAGGGATTGGGATTTCTTTACATGTAACATTTCTAACAGAGCTGGGTCATACATGGCTTTGTAAGTCAAGCAGAAGTAGGCAATATAAGACAGAATAGTTGGAGTTTTTTGAGTCTGTCCATATAGGACAAGTGTTCCTCTGGGAGGTATTTTTGTGGCCTCTCCAGTTGTTGCAGGTGTCTAGTGAGGGCATTGTACTCGATGACTGGCCTAATGAGGGAAGAGTAGAGAGAGACACTGACCTCTTTCTTCCTGGATGCAAAACTCTTAGTAATGAGATGTGCCACATAGAAGGACTTTCTGACCACAGTGGCAATGTGGTGGTCGAAAGAGAGGTTGCTATCAGCCTGTGTTCCCAGATCTCTTATAACGCCTTCTGTGTTCAGTGGACTACCATCAATGTGGTAATTCATGGGAACCATCTTTTTCCCAAAGGGGATGATAACACATTTTTTGGCATTGAGATTAAGGCCATGGTTCTGACACCAGTCGGTGGTCTCAGTGAGGCCTTTCTGTAGGATGTCAACATCACTTGGGGGGTTAATAATAGCTCCCAACTTGCAATTGTCTGTGAACTTTGTCAGCCGGAGTCCCTTTGTGTTGGCCTGGACTTCAGAGAAGTAGATACCAAACAGGAGAGGATCCAGGACTGAACCATGTGGGACTCCACTCATGACTGGTCGGCAGTCTGACTTGGAGTCAGCTACTTTCACACTGTGGGTTTTATCTGTGAGCCAGTTTGCAACCCACCTAGTGATATAGGGATTGATGCCTAGCTTACTGAGTTTTTCTATGATTCTTGAGTGGGGAATGGTATCAAAGGCCTTGGCCAGATCAAGGTAGGCTGTGTGAACCACCTTGCCTTCAGCCACAGCTCTGGTGACTGACTCAAAGAATTTGACCAAGTTGAGCAGGCATGATCTACCCTTCACAAAACCAAACTGTGTGGGATCCAGAGTTTGGAGATTCCCTATATCCTTGTTTATTAGGTCCATGATAATGTGTTCCATAGCTTTGCATATCAGACTTGTTAAGCTAATAGGGCAGTAGTTTGCAGGATTTGTAGTCGATCCTCCTTTGTGGAGAGGGATGACTGTAGCATTGGGCCATTTGGTAGGGACAAAGCCTGAGGTTCGGCTGTGATTAAACAGGGCACACAGGTGAGGTGCCAGTTCACTCTGTAGTTCATGTAGAACACAGCCAGGGATATTGTCAGGTCCCATAGAAGCTGTATTCTTGGCCTTGGACAGTGCTGTTTTAACCTGTGCAGCAGTAATACTGGGTGCCTGGCAATCTACTGCTAATGTGATAGGTCCTTTGGGAGGGGAGAGAGGGTTAAAGTTGGCACTGAATCTGTCGGCCAGTATATAGGCAATATCTGTTGGCTCAGTATAGGAGGAACCATTGTGCAGTAGCTCAGGGCAAATCTGGATATTGCCATGGAAATTCTTTACATAACTATAGAAGGCCTTGTGGTTGTCTTTACTATCTGCCGCAATTCTGTTTTCATAGCTAGCTTTAGCGGATTTTATGAAGGATCTCAACTTTTTGTTGAGGCTGGTAAGAGAGTTTTTCCAGTCCTGGGACTTCAACTTATTCTGCATCAGTTTCCTCCTTCTGTTAGAGAGTTTGTTTATGGCAGGGGACCGCCAGATTAGCTTCCTTTTTTTGGAGGAGAGCGTCTTGGTTCTATTGGCTATGGTGAGATCCATGCATTTGTGTACATATTTGCACAGTGCATTGGTGTATGATTTGGTGGTCCTGCAACTATTCTCCATTTGCATGGGTGCTGTGAAGTTAGCCACCTCTGTTTTTAGGAGCCCAAAGTTAGCTTTGGAGAGGTTTTTCATGGTGGTTACCTTTGCAGGGGGTGGGGGTGGGGTGGAAGGGATGTGGATCTCCAAGGTGATTAGTTTATGGTTGGATATAATCAGGGAGGAGTTGACTATTAGTGTAGAGCAATGGTCACCCATGTTAGTAATGACCAGGTCAAGGATGATGTTACCTGCAGTGGGGGTAAGAACGAGCTGGTCCAGGGCATTGGAATTAATGAATTCCAGAAAATGTTGGGGAAGTGTATTGGTCCATGAGTAGCTTTCCCAGTTAATGGAGGGGTAGTTGAAGTTGCTCAGTATGAGGGTGTTAGGTTGGACCCTAATAATCTCCAGGGTGCTTAGGAACATGAAGTGTGAGTCTTTGGACATGGTTGGGGACCTATAGCAGGCTACGAACTGAATTGCTGTCTTACCCAATGTTAGCTGCACCTGAAGTATCTCTGATGCATTATCTTGGGCAATCAGTCTGGAGGTGTGCATCTCCTTTATGAATATGGAAACACCACCGCCTTTGGAGCTTCGGTCCAAGTTCTGGGGACAAAAGGTGTGGAATGAGTTATAGCCTGGTAGTGTAGGGGTGCTTTCTACTTCCTTGAAACAGGTCTCTATTACAGCACAAATGTGTATGTTCTCCATTTTAAGGAGTGCTTCGAGTGAGTGCATTTTGAAATTTAGACTTCTAGTGTTGAGCAGCATGGCCCTCAAATTGCATTTGTTTGCCATATGGAATCCATATCTGGATTCCTTTGCCTGCATTTCTCTTCAAATATCTTTGGTCCTACTCTTTTTGTATTGGTTAGTTTTGCTTTCTCCTTTGCATACATATTACACCATATTAAATCTCTTTTTCTTTCCCATGTCCATATTTCTTCTTCAGATGTCTCCTGATCTTCCTGCTTCTCCTTACTTTGGGGGACTCACACCATCATGCTGTGATGTAATCTGAGTTAGGCCTTCTACATTAAATCCTTCACTTCCCAGGCATTCCATAACTTCAACTTCTATTTTTTAACTTCTACTTTACTGATCTCCTTTTCTAAGTTCCATCTTTGTGACATTATGTTTTATATTGTGAAATTTTCCATATTTGGATGCCTTTTCCTGTGTTTATCTTCAAATATATTTGGGGCTGCCTTCTTTATATTGATTAATTTGACTTTCGCCTTTGCATAAATATTGTTCCATATCAAATGTCTCTTTCTTTCCCATGTCCATTTTTCTTGTTTATACTTTTCAAAAATGTCTAGGTTTTGTTGTTTACATTTTGTACTTTCTCAGATACTTCTTTTTCCAAGCAGATCAAAGTTTCTTGATCTACATACTCTTTTTCAAAAATCTGTTGTATTAATGAACGTAAATTCTCATTTGAAGCTTCTGACAGTTTTTCATGTGGAATTATTTTTCTTTCCTCTAATTTAGCTCTTAATCTTTTTGTATATCGTCTGTCTGGAAATTCTGAGCTTTTTGTATAACAGTAACAATATATAATTTCTTTCTTATCCTCAATAATACACTCTCGTCTTTATGGCTCTTCATCAGTTTTTTATTTTTGTGGACTGCTCTTCCATCTACAATGTGGGGGGGGGGGATCCTCCCTCTGAGCCTGGCCTGGCCCCATTGTAGGAATGTTTCTATATTTTGAGGATTCTACACTGTCATTTTTTTTTAGTCCTGGCACCAGTGTCCCTACCAGGATTGGGCACTTTTTTTATCCTGAGTCTTGTGCACCCAGCTTCTGTCCATGATATATGCTATACAAATACAGTCTATATATCAGTGTTGCCTTGGTGAGATTTTGTGAAAAACAGGGTCCACCTCGTGAAGGTACTCACCAAGACTTGAGGATGAATTCATTTTCAGCTCTACTACTCTCCTTTGTTTGCTGACTTTTCATCTCTCCATTCAGACCCCCTATTTCCTGCAGTGTACATCATGAGATGCTTGTTAATATATTTTTACACCATACTGATGTTGTATAAATGCTGTTAGTACATTGTCATCCAAATAATTATCTAATTACACTGTCTCTCTCTGTGCTGTATGTTTCAGATTCTATGTTTTATGATTGCCTAGAGTTTCTTGCCATAGCCTTCCTTGGAAAACTGGTTACATCCAAAAAGACTTTACTGCTTAATAGGTGTAAATAAAAGAAATAACTGATTAACTTGAGGTGTCCATTCCAGTGCTGGTGTTTCAACTGCAGACACTGAGTTTTTTTTTTTTTTTTTTTTTTTTTTTTTGTGGGAAGACAGTGTGGGTGGTAATTCCATTCCTGAATCAAAGTTACTTCAACCTGTTTACATTATGCCACAGCAATGTAGAATAACAACCGACTGTCAGATGTTGTCAGCAAACTTAAAAGGAGCTGGGGAGAGTTCCCAGAGGCTTAAATATAACTAAATTTCCTGGTTTGGTGTATTCTGGCAAAGGCCTTCTTTCTGAACAGGGGTGCGTACAAGAGGAAGCCTGTGTTGGTTTTATTTTATAAATGCATGGAAATTATACTGATTAAATGGTTTTAAGATGAAGAGAAACAATTCTTCTGTTTTCAACAGCTAGAGTATGGGGTCCAAAGGAACATAGGGACAATACTAAGCAAGTGAGCATGGGGACCATACAATGCCTAGTCATATGCACCTTTAAGTAGGCAACCTTAAGAGTTCTTGTCACCTTTTACAGGCACTTAATAGTGCTTACCTCCCAAATTGAGCAGGGTTGTACATGATAACTCAGGTGCAGATTTGTGTCTAGCCATCCAATCATCAAGACTAGCTTTAAAGGTAGCAATAGTAGCACTTTGTTTGACTTGTTGTGATAACTTATTCCATAGGCTGAGTATACATCAAGTTAGAGATTTCTCTGCACAGAGGATCTTGGTTATTTTTGGTGCAGATTTAGGTCCATAGTGCAGGTATTTGCAGAACCATTGGTTTTATGAAGAAATTGATGGTAAAAATGGATTGGATGTTTCATGGCTCAATATGAGGTGGGAGCATTATTTTGGCTGAATGACAAACTGTACTTGTTTGCATTTTGCTTGAGACTATTTTCATCAAACTAGGTATGTGCACATTCTAACCCTTTCTGGAGATGTTCAGTATCAGTGCATGAGCAGATAACAATGGCCCTCTTGCAGTCATCAGCAACTTTTGTCAAACATTCTCTTTTTTTTAACCAAAATCTGGGTGCTGTAGCACTGTGTGGGCTATAATTTGTAGCAACTGCTTATTACATCTGTAGCAAGCAGTTTGCTACAGTTTAAAAGAAAAGAAAAAAAAAGATTTGTTTCTATCATCTCTCCACTAAAATGTGAGGAAGAAGAGTTGGGGCAATGGTGCAGAATAAAGGCCTGACTGGTTCCTGTTTTCAGGATCCCCAGGTAAATAATCAGAGATTTTTTTTTTAATTGAACCTCAGCTGAGAATGGGCAGGGATGGAAATGGGATGCACAAATAGATTCAGACTGCAGACTTTTTTTTATTTTACTCTTCTACTGTAGCACTGAAGTGGGGGGGGGGCATGTACCTGGCTACCCTGTCTGATTTGTGTGCCAGTAGAAGGAGCAGAGAGGACCTTTTGCCCCTTCTTTTTTTGCTCTTCACTTGAAGAGCTGAGGGTGTGGGATGGTAGTTCATGGAAACAGCAAAGACAGCTAGTTGAACCAGCTCTGTAACCCTCTGGTTACAGTTTTATATGCAGAGAAGGTACCAGCAACTATCACAACTTCTGAGATGTTGGATATTCAACTTAAAACTCAGTAGACAATGAAGGGATTTACATTAGGTCTGTCTAATATTTCAATAATATCCTCATGAGAAATAGTGGAAAAAGCAATTGGCAGATCAAGATAAGCAGTTTGCCAGTTTGCACAGTCACTACTGTCCACAGCCTGTCTAACCTTTTCAAAGAAGCTTACTAGGTTCAAAAGACAGGACCATCCTACACAAAACCAAACCAGTTGGAATTTAGATCAGTTAAGTCGCCTATGTTCAGAAAAAATGAGTTCTGCTATGATAAATTCCATGACTTTACATATACATTTGGTGAGGCTGATGGACCAACTACCCAAGCCTGTAGGGGGGTTGCCCTTGTCTACGGTGATTGCAGTCACTATTCTCCAAGAATCAGCTACACACCCTGTGGATAAGCTGTGAATGAACAATTTAAGTGGAGCATTTCTCCCTGGGCCTCCGCTGAAAACAGACTTTCCTGGTTAACAAATGTTAAAAAAAAAAAAAAAAAAGTGGGGGCTTGGATAGTGCATATTTGGTGCTAATGAGAATTCAGCCTGGTATGTTCATAGGTTCATAGGTTCATAGGTAGGTACTAGGCCTAAGTAAGCCTAGCCAACAAGGTTCCCTGGCTTACGCCACCCAAGAAAGTCAAGCAGAGCCACAGAAGTGATCCCCGGGGTGTATTTCCTTGAGTGCTAATGAGGAACTTTGCTTGACATAGATGGGTAGCTTTTTCCAGAGTATGTGAAGTCTCTGGAACAGGAATCTATCCCTCAAGCATGCCCTGTTTATTGTGGTGACAAGGTTTAGGTCCTTAGAGCATGTAAAAAATCAACGAGCAAGTGGAAAAATCAGCAAACTTGTAAAAGTAGAAAACCACTGTACCAAGCACAAATAAATCCTGATCCTAGAAAGTATATAAATGCTTTTATTCCAAAAGCAGCCACAAAGACACTTCAACACTCCAGATAAACGCTGATCACAAGAAAATACACTCCATAACGTATCCAACAAACGTTTTTGTCCCCAACTTCATCAGTAATACTGGCCATATTGTTTAATTAGTGTTTTTATATACCATTTGAATTCTGTCACCACTGCATTGACCAATCGTATTGTAAAGTGCTTAAAGTGCAAGAATACATAGAATTTTTAAGCATAAAAGCCGTAAAGTTAAAATACAAAGATTTAAACTTCTACAATAACTAAACTCATCATGTAAAAGTTGTATATTAAAAACATGATAAAAATACTTTAATTGTAATTAATAAACTTGATGACTTAAATACTGTCTTTCACAAAAAGTGTATTTAAATAAATAAGGTAGTAAAGCCATCTAGTGGTATGAATTAATAATACATCTTAAAATAGAAAACATTTTCCTTAACAAAATAGTGAATATTAAAAACATTTTAAAAGTATTTAAAAGATTAATTGTTTGTACTAATAATATATATAATACAATTTAAAAAATATATATATAAAATTAGAGTTTTGCAGCCCTCAGTTTTAATACTGGGGCTATCGACACCATTTCATTGAGCCCTAATTTCCTATTTGCATCAAGAAGGAGTTGCCAATACAATTCTTTGTATTCAATAAGTGTTTCCCACATGCCACCTCTAGGGTTGGTGGGGACAACCTCCAAAATAAAAAACTGGTATCTTTAAAGTATTAAAAATATTTTGGAGGCAGGTCAGAAAACTAATTCTATTCACAACAGTAACAGATCAAAGAAAGGATTATACAAATGTGGAAAATGCAACTATTGTACACACTTAATTTGTGGAGACACACTTTATTTAAAAGCAAGAAACATGACTTTACATCTTAACACCTTCACCAACTGTGACACTATAGGAATCATATATATAGCCATTTGTAAAAAATGTTCCTCCTTCTATGTGGGCAAGAGTGAGAGAAGGCTTAGGCAGAGAATATATGAGCACCTATATGATGTCAGGGTAAGAAATGAAAAGAACGCCCTTAGCAAGCATTCAACAAAATGTGAGACCCCTGGATACCAGTTTTTTATTTTGGCCTTTGACAGGGGTTGTACAACTTGTTCCAATGTGATTTTAGAGATAGCCTACACTTTCACGGACAGTGAAGGCAATGATATGCATAGGTAGGGTAAAGTTAGCACTAAATCTGTCTGCCAACATAATTGCTGTATCTTTGGTTTCAGATTGTGTGATATTATTGTGAATGTTGGAACCGCGGTGGTGGTGCTGCGGTAGTGTTGTCGCCTCATAGCAAGACGTTGTCCCATTCGATTCTCAGCTAGAGCACCTTCTTTGTGGAGGCATACGTGAATGGGGCATGCCTTCGTTGAAGGTTGTGCATCAGGGCTGGTAACCCGGTATGTAAAAATCCACTACCAGTCATTAGCAGACCGGAGTTACGCTGTGGCGACCCCTTAACCGGGAAAAGCCAAAAGACACAAACAATTGTGAATGTTGGACATTTTTCTTTAATTTCCTGACATAATTGAAGAATTTTTTATAGTTTCATTTGGTGGCTGTTATGAGTTTAAGTTTGCTCTCAGCTTTACAGTTTCTAATTATTCTCTCATATTCTTTGCTGGTATGTTATAGTGTGGTCTTGAGGTTGAGGGAAATAAGGATTTCGTAAAATGTTTCATTATTTTCCTTTTGTTATACAGTTTATTAATACTTACTTAATTTAACTTCTTCTATACATAGTTATAAAGTATAGTTAACAGCCAGAAAAATTAAAAAAGCTTAATCGTGACTGTACTAGTTATGTATTGTTAAGGGAGTTTAAATGGAATAATGACAAAGGAAGTGTCTGCATTATGTTAAGGCAAATTAACTAGTAAGTCACCACAAGCAATAATATTTCCTTGTGTGCTGATGAAAGTATTAGTGCAACAGTAGTACTGAGATAAACAATTATCAAAAATGCTAATTTTGTAAAAAAAAAAAAAAAAAAAAAAAGGAATACATGAGGATAATCAAAAGAAGAAACAAGAAAGGGTATCACAGAGAAAAGCATCTGCAAGGGAATGTAGAGATAAAGAATGCTGTGAATTTGTCATTCCAAAGTTTTACTCACATGGAAGGTAATTTATTAGAAAGGGAGTATCATTTATCCACATATTCCATTAATATTTTTATTTTATCTTTGGATTTAAAGAAATTCTGTAGAAATATAAGCTTGAGTACTATGTTTGGTGAAAATGAAACTGTAAGTGAATAAATGAAGCATTCTTCTACTTTTATGCAGCACTCTTGTTCAGTAGTGTAGGTTTTTCAACATACTGTGCTGAATGAAACTAAATTAAATATACATATGTTGCAGAATATAAAGGTGTTTCATTTATTTTACATAGAATGACAAGTTTTGAACAAGTTAAAGAAAGACACTCTGTGATTATTAATAAGACAGACAAGAGAGGTGGAATAGCTCCTCAGGAATCTAAACAATAATAACTGAAGGTGCCAGAAGGAGATGTGTGTGGTATACAGCTTTTAACATTTCAATAAGCTAAAGTGAGATTTCATTATATCAAAGACAGTTGTCTGATTTGGTTAAAAGAGATGTGGTAGATGGATTAATAACAGACAAAACATGCACTAGAGTATAGAATACCCTGTACTACCATCTTTAAGTGTGTTACCCAAAAGATGTAAATCCTTAGAATATCCCTGGGGTAGGCCTGCTGTTTCGGAGAGTGGTTCACTACATGAATCATGTTCAAGATTTTAAATAGCTATATTAGACCTGTGGCTGTTGATATTAGGGCTAATTGTAGGTGATACTACTGATATCCTAAGTGTTTTGAATGAAAGGCAAATAGAGACCAGGTGACTTTCAGTAAGCATAAATGCATGTTTCTATGTCCATTTCACACACTGTGTGGTTAAATGCCATTTCATACTGGCTAAACAGAAAAAAACAATCTGTATATTGCCCCTTTCAATGAGGGTGAATAAAGCAGGCTTATTTATGGCTGTCTGTTAGATCACTTGGGTTTTGTTCTTCTAACCACAGCACACTAGCCATGGGTAAATATGCATTTTCTACACCCAATACCACCAGAACTATAAGGTTGGGGGGAGCAGTCCCCTTACAGGAAGAGAAAGTGTATGTCCGTGTATATGTGTGAGTGTCTGATTGTCTGTGAGTGCCTGTCAGTGCATGTATGCAAGTGTTAATGAGTGTGTCTATGCAAGTGTGTGTATGGGAGTGTCTGTGTGTGCATGTAGGCGAGTGTTAATGAGTGCATGTATGCAAGTCTTTGCGAGTGCATGTATGTGAGTGTGAGCAAGTGCATGTGCGCATCTGAGTATTTGACCACACAGAAACAATATTTTGGAGTGTTTAGTGTTGCTTAATTCAAAACATGTGTTTAAATAAGTTCTCTAAGCAGCCTTTCCCACCACAGCAGGCTGATAAATTGCCTCAGACACAACTGAGAGACTCTGCTGTGGCCAACCTGGTTCCTCAGACCACTTCATTTTCCCAGATCTCTTTAATGTGGCAGATACAGCTGGGGGTTAGCAATGTCCACTGCAGCTGGTGGGGGTCCCTTTAGTGGGCATGGGAGAAACACTTTGGTTGATGTGAGAAGGGGCAGGAAAGGTGCTCCTGCTTAATCAGAATGTTGTGCCCATCCATGAGGAAGCTTTTGCTGTCATTAAAAATGTGTTTGCCTTAATTTTCATGTCAAAAAGAAAGAGGAACCTAGTTATAGCTTCTCATGCTCCAGTTTCACTGGACAGGAGTAATTGAATAAGTCTGGCTCAGGGTCTTGTACAGGCATTTGACCTTTTTTTCTTTCTTTTTTTTTATAAATTTTTCTAGATTTTCATTAAAGCAATTTTCAGAATAGAACAACTATATTATATGCAATAAAATGTAAACAAATTATATACAAACAACCATTATTATTTCTCTAAATTCTTTAAGTTTTTGCCATGGTAACAGTCTATGTGTATGGTTTGGAATTCTGTTATATAATGTTTGTATTTCCATATTACATGTACTTCTACCCAAACAAATAAATTCAGTGAAAGAGAAGTTACTCTTGTTTTCCAGTGTATTGTAATAACTTTCCTAGCTATGGCTAGAATTTACCATAAGAGGTACACTTGAAGCTTTGGTATGGAATCCAGAATGGGAGCATTAAATAAAATCAAAGAAGCTGATATAATGCAATTGTCTGAATATAATGCTTTAACAAAATTCCTAAAATCAGGCAAAATTGTATAATCATTCTACATTTGATTATTATGTGAAACCAGTTAGCATTTATAACCTCATCACATCTCCAACATTTTACTTCCATTTTTTATATATCAAAGCAATTTTATGTGATGTTAGAAAAGTTCTATGTAAATATTTTCCAAAAAGGAGAGGATGTAGTATAATTACAAATTTTAATGAAAACTGCTTATTTCCAAAAAAGGTTCCCTTATTATTTTTTATTGAATATTCCCAAAGGATGAGTCAAAAGATATCAATTTCAATCTTAAAAGCTTATATAGAGTTGATAAATAGGATTTGTTTTTGATTCTTCACTATTGATTTTAAAGAAAAAAATCTAAAATGTTAGGCATAAAATTATTATTCAAGTTCAGCATTGGTTGTATCTCATTAGTAATTAACTTAATATTATATTTGAATACATGAGTATCTTCTTTCATATTATATTTGCTCAATAACTGATCAGTTGACATTATTATATTGCTCTCTAGGAATGTAAACCAATACTTAAACTGTTTTCTTCAATACCTAGCATTTTGTCAGAATTGAATGACTCTGTGCACATAATAGGGAATATCAAAATCGATAATGATTTAAGTTGGTGGTTACTATCCATTATCCTTTTAAACATGTTTAGTATATGATTGACATATGGACTAGAGACAAGAGAACTATTATTATTTATGCAAAACAATTATTAATATTTGAGTTATAAATCGTATTTAATTCAATTGTAGTATTTGAAAATAAAAGTTCTTCATGTAGTGATTTCCAGTTAGATGTATATGATCTATTTAGCCAGTGAGTGACTATATTTGGAATTGCTGATTTTGCATATAGTTCTATATTAGAAAATCCAATTCCACCTTCTACCCAGGGTTTAGTATTCCAATCAATTCCTATTCTTGATTTTTGAGGGTACCATAAAAATTTAATTAACATGAAATTTTATTGTTTAATAATTTTATTAGATGGCATTAAGATTAGTGATTGTATGTAATATAATATTTTTGGTAGCATAATCATTTTTATTAATGTAAGTCTATATTCCATAGTAAAGTACAATTTGTTCCATTAATCTATTAATATTAATAATAAAATTAGTAAAATGTTATAATACTTGTTGTTTCTTTCCAGGTATTTTTATAACAATTCCTAAATATTTAAATTCTTTATTTTCCCAATTAAAATCCTCATAATTTCTTAAAAAGCTGTTTATTTTTTTATTTATTAATAATATTGCTATTTTGTTATGATTAAAACTTAAAGATGAGGTCCTTTAAAAATGTTTTATTGAATTAATAATATGCTCTAAGGAGGATTCAGTATCACTGATAGTTAATAAAATATCATCCGCAAATAGTTGTACTTTGGAATTATAGTTACTGTTTATTGAGAACCCCTTAATCTGTTTGTTTGACCTAATAGATGCTGTAAAAGGTTCTACTGATAACACAAATAATAAAGGTGACAAAGAGCATCCTTGCTTTGCTCCTTTGAATATTTTGAAAGAGCTAGATGATAATGAAGCAATGTTAACATAAGACAATGAGTTATTATATAATTCCATTATCAAATTTATAAAATTCACTGAAAAATTATATTCTTTAAGTACTTTAGATAGGTAATCCCAATTCATTGAGTCAAAAGCTTTATTAAGACTTAAGCTTATAATTGAAATTGAAAGTTACTTTTTATTTTTGTTAGCAGTACCTTCCAGGGATAAAAGTCTAATACTATTATCTTCGACTTTTCTGTGTAATATAAATCCAGTTTTGTCTTCTTCAACTAATCCTGGCATCATATTATTTAATCTTTTTGCCAAAATTGACATAAATATTTTATAATCAACATTTAGAGAGATTGGGTGATAGGAAGCACATTGCTTTGAATCTTTCCCTTCTTTTAGAATGGGAGATATCAATGAATATTTGCAAGAAGGATGCAGATTGAATGTGCCTTTGACCTCTTCAAATACTTTCAAAAGAGTTTTTAGAATACTATCAGGGATTCATTTATATATCTCAGGCATTATGCCATCTAGATCTGGAACTTTATTGTTTTTTATTTTTTTTAATTTGTTCTTTCAGTTCTCTTAAAGAAACAGTTGTATTTAAATTATTATTTTGCTCTTCTGATAATTTATGTTTATATTATTCCTTAAGTAGATATCGGTTAGTTTTCCATTATTGAGTGCTAATTTACTATTATTAGTTAATTCATAATAGTTCCTAAAGGCTTCTAAAATATCTTTTAAGTTTATTACTTTTTTAATTTTATCTTTAGCCTTATATGTGATTTAATTTATCTGATTTAAACCACCTATTCTTTTGGGTTTCACTGCTAGCCTATGTACATTTTTGGGATTTATAGAGTAAGACTGAATTTTCATTTTTTCCATATTTATAGATACTTTATGATTCAATATTTCTACATATTTTTGGTTTAAATCTTTCACTTCAAGGCATTCCTTTCTGTCTTGGTGAGATGTTTAATTTTAATGTATCAATTTTTTGTTGTAAATCTACTATTTCTCTGTCCCATTCTTTTCTTTTATAAATATACTAATTTTTAATCCTAGCATATAAATATACCTTTAATAAATCCCACAGTATAGTATTAGTAACTTTATTATTATTATTATTATTTTTAAATTTGATAAACAGATGTAATTATTTTAAAAACAGTTCTTTAAATCCTTTAATTTGTATTATATATGCAGGAATTTTTTGCCAATAAATTAAGTCATTAGATATAATATTAAAGAAAGAAATAAGAGCTAGCACTGTGGTCAGACAATGGACAAGAGATGATTTTTACTTAATCAGTTTTAGAGAAAAATCTATTAGATGCAAAGACTTTATAAATGCATGTTTGTGTGCCAAATTTGTATGAGTAATGGGTGTAATTAAGAGTTAACCAATTTTAAGTCAAAAATGTCATGTAAACTCATTGTTTGTTTGTGTCTTTTGGCTTTTCCCAGTTAGGGGTCGCCACAGCGGAACTCCGGTCCGCTAATGATTGGCAGTAGAGTTTTACGTGCTGGCTTGCTGAGCCTAATGCACAACCTTCAACGAAGGAATGCCCATTCACGCGTGTCGTCACACAGAAGACGCTCTGAGAATCGAATGGGCAACGTCTAACTGTGAGGTGACAACGCTACCGCAGCACCACCACCGCAGTGTCACATAAACTCATTATATTTGTAAAATGTTTTAATTGTTTTGCTGAAGCTGATGCTTTTATTTTTTTGTTTAGTAGTATCTCTTTCTGTTAAGATGCAATTAAAATCGCCAGCCAATAAAATCTTTCCTTTTGCATACAAATTAATAGTATCTAAGTATTTTTTAGCTATTTTGGATCAGATTCTGTGTATCCAATACATATTCAGAAATGTATAAAACATTTTATTTATCTCAATGACCACCAAACTCATCATACCATTTTTATCTGAATAAGTATCAATAACTTTGGGCATAATGGAAGATTTGTTTCTAAAGTATAAGCACACCTCTACTTTTAGAAGTAAAGTTAATAAGCAAAGTATAATCTTTAAATAGTTTTTTAAGATTCTTTTTAATAAATGTGTTTCTTGCAAAAAAACTATATCTGCTTTTTTGTTTATTTTAAGATATTTAAGTAGACTCCCTCTCTTTATAGGATTATTAAGGCCATTAACATTTAACAAAATACAGTTGTATGATAGCATCTCTGAAAACATATTTATGTATGAAAATCATTCTGTCATTTTGAAATAGGGAATAACATTTTTTTAATATCCTGCTATGGACAAAATCAAAAACCAGAATAACAATAAACAAGAAAAACAACTATATACATCACCTAACAGGGAATGGTATATTCCTGATTTGCAAAAATGTTTATGCAAATCACCCATTTTCATCACTTTATCACTGCCCATAACAATCCTATTGCTTCCATCTCTAAGGCTTACTTTATTTACCAGTATATTTAAATTAATGGAAACTATATTTTCAATTACCACACCGATTACAAGAAAAAATAATGTGAAATAATGATTTATTATATATTATAATATTTCTAAAACAGCTAAATATACTTTCATTAATCAAAATATGGGTAACCGTCTAAATAAATTCTAATATAAATCTAAATAATATACAACTTCAGTTACCTAAAAATCCCCCAGTACTTATCAAAATCAACAGTGCACAAAATCATTTCAATTATTATAATCCTGGGAAGAAAAGAAGCCCCTCTCCATCAAAATTTTATTAACTATGGGATTTTGAGATATTAGTTTCATCTCAATATTTAGTTAAAGAGAGCAGTATGTGTATTAAATATCTTTAAAACTGTAGTAGTGAAAATTATTTGATTACATGCGTTACAGTCAGCAAAATTAAATAGACCATAAATAATACAAAGGATCTGTTTCCAAATGATTTAGATGATTGGTATTGAAATATATAGCTCATTCCCCAAATTTAAGCAATAATAATGCAAGAACAAATAACTAAATAAGATACTAAAAGTAATATGTAAATGCAAAGTACAACAGTGGGCTATCTATGCAGTTCAGTTTAGCTTGCCCAGAGTAGACAAGAAAAAGAGTTTTAAGATCATTTTAAGTATCATATGAAACTTAAATATCAAATAGAAATTTTCTGTATATGTCTTATTATATTTAAGTATAACCTAAAAAGAAACCACTTGTAGACATTAAACTTAATTGAATCTTGAGTATGGTTACATATATAGTATTTCTGTTTTATTAATTAGGATATACTCCCAATCTGACATGCATTTCTTAATAAGCATCATTAAATATAAAGGTATATAGTAAATAAAACACTAGTGGATAACTGCATTTGCACACAGACTTAGGGTTATACAGTATATATGATAGAATTCTTCTCTCTTTCCCGTCCCATTCCTTTCCTTCTCTTTCTTTTCCCTTTTCTTCCTTTTTCCCCATTCTGTTTCCTTTCCCCATTCATACCCTTTCTCTCCCTTTCTTTACTTTTTTCTATCTACAATATATATATATATATATATATATATATATATATATATATATATATATATATATATATACATATATATATATATATATATATATGTATATATATATATATATATATATATATATACATATACTTTTTCCAGTATGAGAAACAACACTCCTTTTACTTGCTTAATATATATGGCTATTCAGATCTACATTTATACTTTGTAGATTAAATCAGTATACTATGACTACATGAACCCCCCCCCCAATAGCAAACTTAGGAGGCAATTATTTCACATTTATTGTCATGTAAGCCTGTGCTTTATTGAGGTGATTATCATCCAACTAGAATGTCCTTTCTATTCCTTCATAATGGTTAAAATGGTGGTAATTATTAGCCAACTAGAATCTCCTTACTGACCCCACATAATAAGCGAGTAGGTATTTACTTATCATGCCCTTCTCCTCCTGCTCAGCTCTTCCAAAGCATATTTGCTTATCAGACTATGGTTACCTGAATTACATTCATATTTTATGTCACACAACTGGGATATCAATCAACTGTTCAATATTATTATGTTTTTAGTGTATTGAGAACTATGATACATTTGTTAGTTTTGTGTTTTGTTTATGTTATTAGTTACTTTACATAGCTCTAGATCCATTTTGACACTAATATGACTTTCTAGTTGGCTAGTTTCAGACGGTAATTAATTATGTTTTTAAGCATTTTACAATTATTTCAACAAGCAATGCTGTGTTAAAAGAAATACAATATTTAGAATTGTACCTGTGAAGTACATTGTACTTCTTAATTGGACAGTTTTGAACTTTTACAATAAACTTTTGTGACTCAGAGTTTATTTAGTTTGTTCTTCTCTTGTTCATTGTTGCAAAATTCTAAGAAGCAGTTCCTAAAAGCAAAGGTCAAATCAAGATCCTGGATGTCATGGCAGACTAGCATCATCATTACAAGTCTCTGTTTCTCTTCCTGAAGCTTGCAACTACACCAAAACATGAAATTGAGTTTGAAGAGAAGTTTGAGTGGGAAAAAAAATGTTATTTCAAGGCATTACAACTGAAACAGGCTCACAATCATCTTAGTGAACCATCACTTGAACCAAAAAAAAAAAAAAAAACGGATGTAAAGAAAACCTATATCTAGCAATGTATTGAAAAGTCACACATCTTAGAAGTGTGCAGTGCACTTCAAAACAACACAATTAATCAAATATGTTAGTTATCAAAACACATTTCCTCTTTGTTTTCCCTTCCCTTTCATTTATGTAGAAAATTTTAGTAAATAATAATGAATATTAATATGGAAAAGGGGCAAGCAAACAAGCAAAAAAAAAGTGAAACAACACAGTAGACAATCAGGACAGCTGAAATCATTCACACTGCCCAACTCCCCAATGAATTACTGTTCCAATAAACTTTTATCCAAAGTCTCATCATATACTGCATACTCATATCCAGTGAAAGATCATTAACACATAAAAGAAGATTATTATAAAATAATTCTTATTTAGTTATTAATTTGCTAAGTAAGTATACTTAACTATTATTAATTTCAAGCTCCACTCCATTACTTATAAATAAATGGAATACTTAGGTATATTGTATCAATTTTCTTTGACTGTGCTAGTATACTAGAAAAAGGAAATGTTACCTTATTATTGATGGGCATTCTTAAAGTTTGGTGGAAGGAAGGCACCAAACACAAAACATAAGAACAAGCAGTTTAATCCAAAATGAAGTGCCTTTCATTACAGTAAATACTGTGACTTCTTCAGATCTGAAGAAGTCACAGTATTTATTGTGATGAAAAGCACTTCATCTTGGATTATACTGCTTGTTCTTACGTTTTGTGCTTGGTGCCTTCCTTCCTGTAACCAGTTTTCAGTTTTGTGTTCTTTCATCAGCGTGTGTCCATTCTTAGTTTGTAAGGGTAAGGATTTGAGGCACTACAGTACAATAAATTAAATTACAAGAGTTTTTTTTTTTTTAAACTTTTTGTTAATTTTTTCCCTTTGTTGTCCATCCATTTTCAACAGCATTTCTTTTGATTTAAATGAAGACCAATCCATTTCTTCAATTTTGTCCAGAAGATTATTTTTCTTGACAGATTCCAAGGCATCTTTGAGTGTATTAAATGTTTTTTGATCATCAGGAAGATGAAGTTTTAATCTTGCTGGGAATAAAATGTATGCTTTGATGTTTACTTTATTCAACTTTTTGATCAAAGAAACACATTCCTTCCTTTTTGAGACTAATGAAGCAATATAATCATTATCAAATCTGATACTTCTGCCATTCATTTTAATTGATGGATTTCACCAAGCTGTTCTTAGCACTAAGTCTTTATCGTGGGTAGATAGAAATTTTACAATTATAGATCTTGGAGAAGAAGAGCTTTTAGATGTAATGGTGTGTGTGAGAGACCTGTGTGCCCTCTCTATTCCAAAGGATAGATCCTCAGGCAAGTTTAAGGATTTTGGTAACCAAGAATTTAAGAACTGTAGCATGTTGTTGCCTTCTTCTTTTTTTAGCACTCCATAGATTCTTATATTATTTTGTCTTTGATCTGCTTTCTAAATCTTCCACTTTTTCAAATAGGTATTTTGTTTCAGGAGAAAATCAAATTGTTTTTCATTTTCTATTGCCCTTCAATCTACATCAGTCACTGTTAATGTAATCAGATCTGAGTGCCTTTTGATAATTTCATTTAACAGTTCTATTTGATTTTTATTATCTTGCTTTATATTGTCCATTTTAACTTCCAATTTATCAATTTTGTAGACAGTTCATTAGTACTTGTAATTAGAGTTTGTAATTCCTTCTTCATTCCATTCTCAGATGTGGAGGTTTTCAAATTACTCATGACTGACTTTAAGGGATGAACTTCTGACAGGAAAAACAACTTCAAGAAATCCCAGTAATTTATTTTAGTTGATTTTGATCCAGAAGTATTCTGAGCACTTAGGAAGTACAGGTTTTCATTGTAGATTTAAATTTCCTTTCAAAACAACTGAATAGAGACAGAGCTTAATTTTCTTTCTGCTACTGGCTTGACATCTTGGTCATGCCCCTGACATTTGACCTTTCTTAATAGGTAGTTTCTAGTAAGAGAAAAAGGGATTCTTCTTTTCCTGAAGAGAATCAAATTAAATCCAGAGAGGAATGTGATGGAATAAATACAGTTTATTTTTCCCTAAGAATTCTGATTCAAACTCAATGGACAGCATTACCTGAATGTCCATATCAATGATTCCTTTTCTACCAGACTATCCCCCAGATTTAATAAATTCCATGTAGGTGTGTAGGAATAGTGTAGGTTCTACACCAGGTGTACTTTGGCCATGTCTACAGCTTCTCCTTGGCAGTGCGCCTTGCATATTAATGAAGGCGCCCTACCGAGAAAGAGCCATGTAACATGGTTACAGAATCAGTGTAGGGGGTGTGTTACAGTGTCTGCAGATGAGTAACACCCCTCCTGCACTGTTAAAGTGAAAGATGGCACTTAATAAAGTGAAACACAATTTTTTTTATGAGTGTTTGTGAGGCGTGGTGCAGTGCTTAGCAACAGACACATGCCAGACATCTAAAAATAGAAACCGGGTGCATTTAATTATTTAGGAAAGGTCAAGTTTAAGCATAGCTAAGCAGGTTTGCCTGGTGAGGCGCAGTGCTTAAACATAACTGGAGCTATATAGAAATGTATAGCAGTGATCACCATATTCTCTGTAGCTAAATGATTAGAGTCATGGCCTTGTGTTCAGTAGGTGCAAAGTTTGAATACACAGGCCATTCAGCTTTTACATGAGATAGGAAAATATTATAAAAACATATTTTTAATTATGTATAGAGTGACATTTGTTAACTGGGTTAGTCTAGCTGGACCAGAAGCCCATTTTCAGTGGAGACCCGAGGATAAAAGCCCCAGTTACACACAAGTGTCCAATACATTAAGGTCACACTCCAAGATAACGTAATTAAAATGCATAAGGCTAAGAGATATAAAGTAAAATAGATACACATAATAAAGTGTCATTACTGAACAATTACTTTCAATATATTTTTTTTATTTAAAAAAAAATCTGGTTTGCCCGTAGCCAAGCTCTGCTAAGTATTACTAAGTCAAGCCAAGCAATGCTTAAACAGGACCCATTTTAGCAGTACTTAAGCTCTGCTTAGCTGGTTTGGGCACTGTTAAGCATTTACTAGTTTAAGCACTGCTCATCTAAGCTTAGCAGGTTTGCGAGGTGCTAAGCTTCGCTTAGACTTTTTAAAACTGGTCCAATGGTGGCAAAAGGCAGGAAAACAGCCTTATTTAAGCTGAACATGTGGGAATACAGCCAGAACCTGTTGGAGTTTGATCCATGTAGGAGCTATGGCAGGAGATGGAGAGGTTACATGCTCCTGGGTGCAGTGGTGGGGCATGTTGGAGTCTAGAGTCATGGTTGGGCTCCTCGTAAAAGACCATGACATCCAGATGCTGTAGGGCTAGTACCAGGGGTCCGAATACAAATCTGAGGCCTGGAAATGGATGGCGCATGAGCTCACCACAGCAACTGGCATCCCCCGCACTGGTGAGCAGGTGTGTCACCACTACAACAACCTGAATCATAGGAAAGGGGGACTTTTGGCCCAGTGGATCCAAGATGCTCGGGACAACAATGCCTCATAAGTTTGTAAGTATAGGAAGCATTGATTTATCAACGTCTAACATGAATATCTGATAGACAGGTACACATAATGGTATGTTTCTTTCCCCACAGCTGCAGAGGAGAGACTCGCAACCTGGAGGCCCATGCAGGATGCCTGACCAGGTTTTGCTGAGGGTGTGGTGAGTACAGATATATCCTGCAATATATAGTAATATAATTAAGAAAGAGTACAGTAGTAACTGCCAGTAGTTATATTCTGTATTGAGTGTATTTCAATTAATTTTTTCAATAACCCAGACTGATATAAGTGAGTAATGCCAGGTACAGTTCAATATTCATGAAAGGATGAAACTTGATAATGTTAAGGAAAGCAATTTACTACTGTACTAATAATATTTTAAGGAATAACAAGCATATACTTTATTAATAATGTTCTGGTAATAAAGTACAACTTGATTCATAATGTGAAGGGAATAAATCATCTTCAATCATAAATTAAATTTCAGGAAATAAAGTATACCTGCAGTCAGAACTGTTAAGGAAATATAGTTAGTAATGCATACAGTGTGTGGAATAGCAGCTGTCTTTCAATGTCTGCATTATGTCATGTTCAAGAATAAAAAGACTTAACTCTTCCATGTCACCCTCAATAAAGGTTTCTTGTGCCAAATATTGTGTGTATTTTAGGCTGTAGGACAAGAAATTGTGTAATGTCACTGCAGTCTTGTGTGACACTCTACCTACATTACCAGGTCAGAATTTGTTACCAGGTGAGCTCTAGGCACATATCAGTCAGTCAACACACAGCAGTGGCTCAGTAGTTCAGTTTGCTAAATGTTGTTCATTTTTCCACACACAGTCCAGGGTTCAAATCCAGGGACAAGTACTAATATATATTTATAGAAACAGACAAGTAGTACTGAATATGTATAGAAACAGTTATATATTGTTAACAGATGTTCTCCCCACAGAAACTGCAGGTAAATAAATTGTCTGTTCCAATGGTATATTAATTCATGTCTCCTGATGTACTAGTGTGTAAACAGCATTGCTCAGCAAGGTGATAAGACTGCATTAAATTGAATGTCCTCAAGTACACTGCTATTCCAAGTTAATAAGACAGATAACACTGTATGCCTGGTGTGTCTGTGAATGTCTGCTGATAATCTAACCCCAAGCCTGCCAAGGATGGCAGGACATGTGTAAACTCTCTGTACTATTCATGATACATGTGTCACAAGTGTCACACTGTCACAGATAGTGATCACTGTTGTTAAAACCCTTGGACACAGATTTAATATCCAGTCAAAGTATGTCAGTAGCACACTCACACAACATCAGTGCACAGTACACCTTAGTCATATTATCCCCCCTGACATGTAATAATCCCCTCTAGTAGTGTACCTGTAGGTGTTACAGCTTGGCCCATACTGTCCCATGTGGATAGCTTGAGAGGTATGTACATGCTACAGAAGATATAGGACACTTGTAGACATAAAAGTGAGGGCAGACCTGTAGAGTATAGAACAGTACTGCTGCAATAAATATAAACCTATACTGTTGTTAATGGTATATCTCACTCTCTCATCCCCAACCCTTATCTGCATCACAAATATTATTATTGTTATACTACATATATGGTTTCCATTTCACATGTTGTTCTCAAAACCTTATGTTGGGCCTTGTGTTTAATTATTGTTACATATTACAATGGTTGCATACTAACATACCATGTTGAAATACCAATGTTCTTGGCCTGGCATACTGTTACAATACCGACTCTTATCCCATTTATTGTTGTGTTCTATATGCTATGCAGTTGTATTGTTCTGAGTTAATTGGAACACCCATGCATGCTGTTATAACTAATGTTTAAATGTTCTGTGCGTGACTAACCCATACACTTTGACAACATCCTCAACACAATAGCAGGAGTGGGTAGGCTGGTACCTGTGGACCCACCTACACCACTTCATCTGGATGTGGCACCAGATCCCAGCACATCTGGGACCCAACCTAGAGCTGCCCTGTCTGATGGTCCTGCACCATCCATGTGTGGAACTGCCTCAGGTGATGGGGCATGTCCACCCGGGCCTGGGCACAGAGAGGGAGTGGTCACCTGGCAACAGCTCCCAGGGATAGTGCGGGGGATTCTCCTGCATGATATGAACATTCGACTGCCCCAGATCAAGGGCAGGCTGGCCCAGGTGCCCAGCCCCCAGCCCCCAGCATAGCCACCTTTGGGCTGTGAAGGAGCAGTGGTGACTGCCCATGGGTGGGGAGCTCAGTCCCAGTGATGCCATCTGGGGGCACTTGGTTATCCGACTCCACAACACCATCCCCGTCCAAGGTGTTTACCCCCTCATGTGTCATACTCCTCCCCTGTCTGCTGTCTTGTCTGCCTTCTCTGTTTCCAAATTCTATGTGTTTTACCCAACTTACCTCCCCACACTTACCTAAATCCCTTCCCCAACATCCCACTCTCTACTTAAAAAAAATGACATCTGTCCCGCAAAAAAACATATTGCCGCATACATAGCTCTCCATTTTACTGACATCTACACTGCCATGAATCAATCATCACAGCAATTAATCAACAAAGTTATATCACCCACACTCCTCCTGAGATGTGAGGCTCCAAATTCCGAATTGTCCACAACATGCACAGCTGTTGCTGTGCAAGAAATGGAGAGCTATGGTCTTTTCCTACACCTGTCCTGTACATTGCTACCTGCCTTTCATATTGTTTTTCCCCCTGCATGCCCCCATTTCACCACTTTCCTATCACCCCTTTTTTATTTTCTTTTTTTGGAAATAGCATGGGTTTAAGCAGTCTAATCATTGCTTCACATTGTGGTGTGTCATGCAAACTCACCTAAAGCAGCTTAAAACTGCTTTAATCATCATCTGTCTGACACTGTTCTGCACATCAGCAAAATTATAACCTGACAAGTCTCAAACCCAGGACCCTACTAACTATGACATAGTGTAGTAGCCCACTAGGCCACGCAGCTTTGATAACTAGCAGGTGTTTTCATAAACTTATCCTGTTTAATAGTGATGCACACCAGAAAAATATTCAGCCCCTCCCAAGTTTCAAATCCAGGAACTTGTCAACTACAGCACAGTGCATTAGCCCACTAGGCCACCCAGCTCTGAGGAATAACAGCTGTTTCCATAAACATACCCTTATTGCCAGTGACGCACTGCTTGTACATATAATGGGACAAATGACAAAGTACTTGGGACTGTGATACAGGCACCAAACTAATACAAAGACAAATGTTGATGGATGTATCTGAGGCCTAGGATATCAGGTAGAGATGACAACTGCAGACTGTTGCAGAATGCCCACAGTTGTGCTACCTACATTTGGCACACCTGTCACACAACCTATTCTGTGTGCTGACATACTGGTAAGTCAGTACTCATTGAGATTATGAAACATGACAGACAGTTCAATGTCACATGTCATACACATCTGATCATGCACGTTCATGCCAATCCTGTGTAACAGACTGTATGCATACACATGTTTTGCAAATACACCTGCTATATTATTGACTTCATAGCTCAATCTGTTATATTCCTAGCATGCTTAACATTTGGCCACCCACACTCATGGCTTCCATTCCAGTGAGTTGTATGTCAAGTGCATGGTTGTCAGAACAATTAAATGACTGAGCCATGCAATTTTAAGCAGAACATTTTTCTGCTACTACAGTCACTGCCACCCATATTAGCACCTCAAAGGCCTGTAGGTTGGGACATACTTCACAAATATGAATATGTGTCTGAAATGTTGTCTATTACTCTCTGGATGGCACTATTACATAACATGTGTACCAGAGGCACATGCCTTACCTAGACTGTTACAGGTATCCTCACCCTGGCTATGCTGTGAAATAGAGCTGACACTGCTCCCTCACTCACATATACAGCTTGCTGTCCCACATTGTGTTTGCAATCCCCAGTATGGCTCCTGGGCAGAATGCAGCAGCTACAGCCTGCAACATATGCATCAGTATGTTCAGCTACCTGCTACAGACCTACCATAACCTCCAAACACCTAGAACAGGGAATCCACACAACACCCATACAGAAAGGGGTGGGGAGGAAATGGTCAAGCGACAGGGACATGTGTCAAAGTCTTTCTGTACAAACATAAACAGCTGATAGACCAGTGGCTATTGCAGTAGCATGCATATTCTGATGCAAATGACATATGACACTCACATCTGTCTGTCTCCTTACTGACCTCAACCCACATTGTTAAACAGTAAACTGCCACATAATCAGAAAGTCTGTTCACAATGGCCAAACATAGCATGTAAAACTGTGGACAAACCACATAAATTCAAACTGTGGATAGTATTTCAACCTACCCTCTGTGATGTAGTAACCCCCACACCTCAATAATGTCCTTTTCACAGGGCAGGAAAAGGGTAAAGGCCTATATGAAACCCTCAAATACAGCACTGTGTTTCCATGACTTTGGCTAATTAAAATGAAACCCAGTTGTTCTGAATGCAATTAGCAAGTCTAAGCCACAGATTGGTGCACAGGCAATCAACTGTTCATGAGCATTACCCACAAATGACAAGCTGCTGCCTATGGTACACAGGTCTTTGACTTTCTCTATGATGACAGACTGCACTACCCTAGCATCCTACCACAGGATTTCTGTACATAAGAGTACAGCACTATACCAGGTATGTAATAGTATTCCCCATGTAATTGGATGCAGTTGGGGGATGCAGGCATGGGATATAGGGATTACCACAATAGAGGTCTATGGTAAATATCATGGAATTACATGTTGCTGTTAGTCAGCTGTCCAGAAGATACAGGATTCCCTTTTGGCTCTGTCTCCTGTGGCATAGATCACACCTCTGGCCCCTGAGTCCCCCCAGCAATGGTCAGCTCATTTATGAATGCATCTGGATTGTGTATTAGACAACAGTGACAGTCAATAGTAGTGTATACAGCTGCCATATCACATGACGTACTGTCAGTCTACTCCTCTCACCCTGTGAATGTCACACAGGCATAGTTCAAACATTGTCCAGGTGTCCTTGACAGTTCCTGACATTCTCTGGCTAGGTCACCGTGTACTCAACACCTGTATATCATCACCTGAGAGGTATGGCTAGCATACCTGTTGACCCCCTACAGCAGGACAGCAGGTTATAGCCAGTAGCAGTGGGGGGGGGACAGGATCACCCTCAGCAACTGAGTGCACATACTGAGCATGCAACATGAGGGAATGAATACAGTAACAGATATTAAAGTACCATAAATGTTTTCTGGGATGTCTGGCCTGTGACAGCCAGATTCACCAGTCTGGAAACAACCATTACATATTGTCCAACTGATTTCCAGACATCCACATTTGTCTGGCAGAGGGTCCACATATATCAGGCACATCTACACATTCTGCAAACATATGTGTACTGCAGATGTTGAACACTCACAAGGATGATATCCTACAACATGTTTGCAGTGCTGTCTGTAATTATGTCACAAAGATGTTGCTGGCTGTCTGAATACACCTGTGGTACTACTCACCTATTTGTCAGATGGTGGATGTATGATATGGTACCGGTATGTTGCCCATAGATGACACACCACGGTAGATGGCAGTGATGGGAGTGGACACTTGACAGCACAGTCCATCACAGCACACAGGGCCATAACTGTTATACCTAGGATCATACAAGGTTACTAGGCTATTGGCCCTGAGGGCCTTATAAGCCTAGCCATTAGTTTATTCCCAAAAGAATCATCAATCAGCACCTGTTGCCACTGTCATTGAGGGACACAGGTAGGACCCCTGGGTCAGATTTGAGGTATCCCATCCAGTCATCACAGTTACACTTGGTGATGGTCTGCATTGTACTCTGTTTGATATGTCTGGAAAGTGCATTCCTGAGACAGGGCAGCTTCTGAGAGACAAACCTGTCTGTCTGTAAGGTTTTTGTTGATGTTGTCTATTAAATTCAGGCCTGTTGTGCTGGTAATGTGCAGGGAAGTAGACTCGCATATATTGGGCAGCTGTTGAAGGGCTGGATCCAACACTGGGTTGTAGGTATGCCACAGCCCACTTCTGGGCAACCTGTCTGATACCGAGTGGAGCACTACTGATTAGAGACTGTCTGCATGGGACAAGTGTTGGAAAGCATAGATTACCTTTGTGGGTATTACCATGGTCTTTCCAGTTGTTGCAGATGTCTGGATAGGTATATATCAAATGGACCATTGTACTAAAGTAATGTTGTACTGGCTGAGGACTATACAGAGGTAATGTTCACCTTTTTTCTGGATGCACTCCCTTTACCTATGACTTTCACCATGTACAAGGCCTTTCTCACCACTGCAACTACATGATGGTTAAATGCAACATTGTTATCAAACTGAGTACCAAGGTCTGTCAACACAGGTTGCATGTTTATGGGGTTGTCAATGATGTGGCAAACAGTGGGGCAATGTCCTTGCTGTATGTTATGATCGTACTGTTTTTTGCATTTAGCTTGAGGCCAGGACCCTGGCACCAGTCTGTACCCAGTGTAAGACCCTGTTGCAGTATGTTTACATCATTTGGTGGGTCGATGACAGACAGCACACCACTTAGTCACCACAGCCTTAGTCACTACCTAAATAAGTGGGTGGTGGCAGTTAGCATTCATGCCTAGATACATGTGGGTTATGTAGGGACACCAGCTAACCACAGGGCCTTGACATAGGTTCATAGGTTCATAGTTTTATAGGTAAGTACTAGGCTATCAGCCTTAGGGCCTATACAAGCCAAGCCAAATGATTTCCCTGGCTTTCACCACCCAAGAAAATTATTTTCCTGTGCCCCTGTTGAGCAGAGCCACAGCAGTGATTCCTGGGGTGAATTTCCTATTACCCATCCAATTTTCAAGATTTCTCTTAGAGAGCTAATGAGGAGCTTTGCTTGACATGAATTGGCAGCCTATTCCAGAGCAGGGGAAGTCTCTGGGACAGGACTCTATCCCTCCAGCATGTTATGTCTATTGTGGTGACAAGGTTTAGGTCCCTGGTGCGTGTGGCTCAGAGAGATTGGGATTTCTTTAAGTGTAGCATGTCCATCAGGTCTGGGTTAGACATGGCTTTGTATGTTAGGCAGAGGTTGCCTTGGAGTAGGCAATATGCGATGAAATAGAGCTGGAGTCTTTTGAGGCAGTTGTCTTATGGCATCTGTTTGAGACCAGTGATCCTCTCAGTAACATATTTCTGTGGTCTTTCCAGCTGTTGCAGATGTCTTGTGAGGTACATGCCAAATGGGGCATTGTACTCTATGATGGGTCTAATAAGGGATGAGTAGAGAAGAAAGATGACCTCTCTTTTTCTGGAAGAGAACCCCTTTGTGATGGGGTGTCCCGTTTAGAAGGATTTCCTGACTACTGTGGTGACGTGATTATCAAAGGAGAGACTACTATCCACCTGTGTCCCAAGGTCTCTTATCACACTTTCAGTGTTTAGTAGGCTACTGCCTATGTTATAGTTCATGGGTATGGTATTTTTCCCAAAGGGGATGACAATGCACTTCTTGGCATTAAGCTTTAGGCCATGGCTTTGGCACCAAGCATCAGTGTCAGTGAGGCCTGTTTGTAGAATGTCCACATCCATAAGTGAATCAATTATGGCTCCTAGTTTGCAGTCATCTGCAAATTTCATTCGCCAGAGACCAGCTGTATTAGCCTGGACTTCTGAGAAGTAGATACCGAACAGGAGAGGAGCCAGGACTGAACCCTATGGTACTCTGCTTGTCACTGGTCTGAAGTTGTATTTGGAGTCGGCTACTTTCACTGTGTGGGTTCTGTCAGTGAGCCAGTTAGCCACCCATCTTATGACATAGGGATTTATGCCTAGTCCAGTGAGTTTATCTATAATACCAGAGTGGTGGATGCTGTCAAAAGCCTTGGCGAGATCAAGATAGGCTGTGTGCACTACCTTACCCTCGTCTGCGGTTCTAGTGACTGCTTTGAAGAAGTCGATCAGGTTTAGGAGGCATGATCAACCCTTTGCAACCCAAACTGAGTGGGGTCCAGAGTTTGGAAGTTACCCATGTCTTTGTTTATAAGCTCTAGAATGATGCATTCCATGGCCTTACAGAGCAGGCTCATTAGGCTAATGGGGCAGTAGTTCCCAGGGTCTGTGGTGGCACCCCCTTTGTGGAGTGGGATAACTGTTACTGTGTGCCACTCCTTAGGCAAAAAGCCTGAAGTGAGGCTATGGTTGAACATGGTACTTAGGTGGGATGCCAGTTCTGTAGTTTGTGCAGAATGCAGCCTGGGATGTTGTCCGGTCCCATAGATGCTGTATTCTTGGCTTTGGAGAGTGTGGTCTTCATCTGTGCAGCCATGATTTCAGGAGCTTTGCAATTATCCAATATGGGGATGGGCCCTTTGGAGGGGTGAGGGGGGGGGGGTGAAGTTATCACTGAACCTGTCTGCCAGGATGTTGGCAATATCAATTGGTTCGGTAAATGTAGTGTCATTGTGCTGTAGTTCAGAGCAGATCTGAGTGTTGCCATTAAGATTCTTGACATAGCTGTAGAAGGCTTTCTTGGTTGTGTTTAGAATCCAAGGTGATTTTATTTTCATAACTAGCTTTGGGCGATTTTATGAGGGATCTCAGCTTCTTGCTGTGGCTGACCAGGAAGTTCCTGAAGTCATGGAATTTTATTCTTTTCTGTAACAGTTTCTTCCTTCTGTTGTAGAGCTTGTTTATGGCAGGGGACCACCAGATTGGCTTCCTTTTTCTGGGGGATAGCGTCTTGGTTCTGTTGGGGATGGCACGGTCCATGCACTCGTGTATGTGCTTATAAAGTGCATTTGTATATGATTCAGCAGTCATGCCACTATTTTCCATCTGTGTGGGTGTAATGAGGTTTGCCACTTCTGACTTAAGAAGCATGAAGTTGGTTTTGGAGAATTTTTTTACGGTGGTTTCCTTAATGGGGAGGAGAGGTAGGATATGGATGTCTAGGGTGATTAGCTTGTGGTTGGACCTGACCAGCGAGGAGCTGACCTCTGGCATGGAGCATCTATTACCCATATGGATAATGACCAGGTCCAGGATGTTGCTACCCCTGGTAGGGGTATGGACAAGCTGGTCCAGGGCGCTGAAATTGATGAATTCCAGAAAACGTTGGCCAAATGAGTTAGTACATGTATACATATTGCACACATATAGATAACACAGAGTAAGGTTGCCCCCTTAATGAATGCCCAATGTGGGAAACTTTTTGTAGTATTGTGGCAGTTGGCAGGACAAACTATAGCCATGACAAGTGCAAAGAGCAGGACTTCTCTTGGTCTGCCAATATGACATCTTATTTTTGAAGCATTTCCCTAGGTTATGCTATGTCTCACAACATTGAGGTGTTTCTGATGTAAAATGACTGATTATGCAACTATTACACATATGTATAAGCAGATCCAACAACACACCACTATGACAAACACTAGCAGTAAAAAGCAGAACAACATAAACCAGATAAATAACTGCTAGTCAAACAGGGCTGAGTCTCAATTCAAACAAAGTAGACGAAAAAGTACCAAACTTTCAAAAGTTCCATACTGCTGCAATGTCCAAAGAAATGTAGAAGAAACGAAGGCTAGATGTAAAAATCCAAATGAGTTTTAATTCAAAAAGGTAAGCGCTTTCACCTGGGAGACCAGGCTTCCTCAGACCTTAACAAACAGAGCAGAGAGAAACTATGGAGTATTTAAACAAAAAAAGGCGCCAAAAGCTCTCAGCTCTTAAAGAGATATACACCATACATATACAACTTCACTAAAAACCTCTAAATGACTTTAAAATTTCTTAAAAAACATCTTATAATCATTATATCTCACAAAATAACAAAAAATAAAACAATGCTCATATAAAATTAAAATCAAGGTACATTGGTTTTATGTACCTTCAACCTCCTTGCTCTCAAAAAAGGCTTAATAGGGACATTCTCATTGAGCCCAGGGGGAATATTGGCTCTAAGCCTAATAATCCACTCTGACTCTATACTCTCAGTCCTTGTCTTAACATCTCCCCCTCTCACAGTAGTATTAGCAATAGCTAACACCTGAAAATTAAATACATGGTCAGGTCCTTCAAATAACACATGTTTGGATAATGCATTCACATGCAAACCTATTCTAATCTGATACAAGTGATCTCTAATGCGGTCCCTAAGCCTCCTGTCAGTCTTCCCAACATAATATGCTGGACACATATGGCAGGAGGCCAGGTAGACCACATGCATAGAATTGCAATCTGCTTTAGCCCGTACCTCATATCTCGTGCCAAATAGAGGATGCATAAACCAGTCCTTGTTGTCTATAAAGTTACAATAATTACATCTATTACAGGGAACAGTACATGACTGATCATCATCCCTGGGTTTAACCTTAGAGTAACACAAAAGCTGTTTCAAATTCTTCTTCCTCTTATACATAAATGAGGGTCGGTCACCAACCACTGAATGCAAAGCCGGGTCGGTTACTAAAACGTCCCAGTGCATTCTAATCGCGTCCTTAACTAGGCCTACTCCTCTCGTGTAATAAACTGGTACCCTTAGCCTATTAATACTAGGGCTGGAGTCCAAAGGAGAACTACCCATCACATAGTCATTAGAAAAGTAAGGAGTTGCCTGCTGTCCCCTCAAACATTCTATCTCAGTTAAGGTAGGATCTATATCAACTGGTAAATACCCTCTTGCTTCAAATCTCTTACTTAATTCATGTACACCATCCAAAAAACATGCCTCCCTGGGACAATACCTAGAGAGTCTAACAAACTGACCTCTCACAATGTTCCTAAAGGTAAACCCAGGATGCATACTGTGACGGTGCAAATACGAGTTTCTCTGACAACTTTTCCTGTACACACCAGTGTTGTACAGTCCACATTCCATCCTCTCAACAAAAATATCCAAAAAAGAAATCCTTTCAACAGAGTACTCAGAAGTAAACTTGAGGAAATCAGTTATATGGTTGACCCTCTCTAAAAAGGAACACAGTCCTACTTCAGTTCCATCCCAAATTAAAAAGACATCGTCTACAAAACGACGATAGAACCGTACATGTTCCATGTAACCAACATCCAAAAACAAATACTTTTCCTCCCATCTAGCCATAAAAAGGTTGGCGTAGCTATTGGCACAAGATGTGCCCATAGCCACGCCATCCTTTTGCATAAATACATCTGACCCAAAGCAGAACAAATTGTTCTCCAATACCACTTCTAAAAATAGAGTAATCAAATCAATCAATACATCACTATGTGTCGAATGGTCACACAAATATTCCTGTACATACTGTATACCTATACTCATGTTTTTAAGAAGCTGAGTCAATATGTTCCACCTATTCCTCCAGTAGTAGCAGTATTTAGTAGATTAGTGGAGAAGGATATATATGAGAATGAGATAAAGGGTGTGAATAAGAAATATAGGCGAGGTAATCTTGACCGGATACAGAGAGAGATCTTGATGGCACTTAGGAGCGATCCTTCTTTAACGTTTAGACCTGCAGATAAGGGTGGTGCCCTGGTAGTGATGGATAGTGACAGGTATGTGAGCTCCATGATTGAGATGCTTTCGGATACTAAGTTTTATATTTCAGTGAGTGTAGAGGTGGCTCAGACACATGTTTTGGGCATTTGGACTATGTTGGAGGAATTAGTCATGACATCTGTAGTCACTAAGGAGCTCTATGATTTTTTACTTATAGATGAACCCCTCCTACCTGTCATACAGGGTCTCCCCAAGATCCATATGGATCCAGTTGTGCCTCCTTTGAGACCTATTGTGGCAGGTAGAGGATGGGTCACTGAATCTTTTTTTCTCTATATGTTGAGAGTTTCTTGCGCCCTATGGTTGATGCGAATTCATTCATTTTACGTGACTCTAAACACTTTCTCATTGATCTGTATGAATATTTAGGCCCCAATGATATGAACGATCACTTATTTTTAGTGACCATGGACGTTCAGTCATTGTTCACTGTGATACCCAGTAGTATAGGTATACAGTATGTACAGGAATATTTGTGTGACCATTCGACACATAGTGATGTATTGATTGATTTGATTACTCTATTTTTAGAAGTGGTATTGGAGAACAATTTGTTCTGCTTTGGGTCAGATGTATTTATGCAAAAGGATGGGGTGGCTATGGGCACATCTTGTGCCAATAGCTACGCCAACCTTTTTATGGCTAGATGGGAGGAAAAGTATTTGTTTTTGGATGTTGGTTACATGGAACATGTACAGTTCTATCGTCGTTTTGTAGATGATGTCTTTTTAATTTGGGATGGAACTGAAGTAGGACTGTGTTCCTTTTTAGAGAGGGTCAACCATATAACTGATTTCCTCAAGTTTACTTCTGAGTACTCTGTTGAGAGGATTTCTTTTTTGGATATTTTTGTTGAGAGGATGGAATGTGGACTGTACAACACTGGTGTGTACAGGAAAAGTTGTCAGAGAAACTCGTATTTGCACCGTCACAGTATTCATCCTGGGTTTACCTTTAGGAACATCGTGAGATGTCAATTTGTTAGACTCTCTAGGTATTGTCCCAGGGAGGCATGTTTTTTGGATGGTGTACATGAATTAAGTAAGAGATTTGAAGCGAGAAGGTATTTACCAGTTGATATAGATCCTACCTTAACTGAGATAGAATGTTTGAGGGGACAGCAGGCAACTCCTTACTTTTCTAATGACTATGTGATGGGTAGTTCTCCTTTGGACTCCAGCCCTAGTATTAATAGGTTAAGGGTACCAGTTTATTACACGAAAGGAGTAGGCCTAGTTAAGGACGCGATTAGAATGCATTGGGACGTTTTAGTAACCGACCCGGCTTTGCATTCAGTGGTTGGTGACCGACCCTCATTTATGTATAAGAGGAAGAAGAATTTGAAACAGCTTTTGTGTTACTCTAAGGTTAAACCCAGGGATGATGATCAGTCATGTACTGTTCCCTGTAATAGATGTAATTATTGTAACTTTATAGACAACAAGGGCTGGTTTATGCATCCTCTATTTGGCACGAGATATGAGGTATGGGCTAAAGCAGATTGCAATTCTATGCATGTGGTCTACCTGGCCTCCTGCCGTATGTGTCCAGCATATTATGTTGGGAAGTCTGACAGGAGGCTTAGGGACCGCATTAGAGATCACTTGTATCAGATTAGAATAGGTTCACATGTGAATGCATTATCCAAACATGTGTTATTTGAAAGACCTGACCATGTATTTAATTTTCAGGTGTTAGCTATTGCTAATACTACTGTGAGAGGGGGAGATGTTAAGACAAGGACTGAGAGTATAGAGTCAGAGTGGATTATTAGGCTTGGAGCCAATATTCCCCCTGGGCTCAATGAGAATGTTCCTATTAAGCCTTTTTTGAGAGCAAGGAGGTTGAAGGTACATAAAACCAATGTACCTTGATTTTAATTTTATATGAGCATTGTTTTATTTTTTGTTATTTTGTGAGATATAATGATTATAAGATGTTTTTTAAGAAATTTTTAAAGTCATTTAGAGGTTTTTAGTGAAGTTGTATATGTATGGTGTATATCTCTTTAGGAGCTGAGAGCTTTTGGCGCCTTTTTTTGTTTAAATACTCCATAGTTTCTCTCTGCTCTGTTTGTTAAGGTCTGAGGAAGCCTGGTCTCCCAGGTGAAAGCGCTTACCTTTTTGAATTAAAACTCATTTGGATTTTTACATCTAGCCTTCGTTTCTTCTACATTTCTTTGGACATTGCAGCAGTTTGGAACTTTTGAAAGTTTGGTACTTTTTCGTCTACTTTGTTTGAATTGAGACTCAGCCCTGTTTCACTAGCAGTTATTTATCTGGTTTATTACACATATGTAAGAAATGTTTGTTCTACATTCTTGAGACCTATGTGTTATTTTAGTTGTTTTCACAGGACACACCTGACCAAACATGGACTGCAAACTGCACAGTGGGACAGGTGTCGGGTCTAACACAGTCACACTGCTGCAAAGGAATATATGTATACACACACACACACACACACACACACACACACACACACACACACACACACACACACACACACACACACACACACACACACACACACACACACACACACACACTCATGAATGCCCTTGTTGAGAGTGGAGCATCTAGTTGTAGATACTATAATGCTACATACTTATCGCATGCGCCACAGAGTTTATATGGTTTTGTAGTGTTGGACAGTACTATTCATTCAGATGAAATCTGCAGGTGCTGTACAGGTTGCCATTGGGCAGGTTAACAGGATTGCACAGGCCCTTAAAATGGTATAAATATTGAGCATAAACACATGGAAGACAGCCACACTGCTGTAAGGGGATATGCATACCTACACACACACACATAAAGTTGCCAGTTATGAGATTAGAACCCCTGCATATCCAGTTGCATGTACTATAGTTCTAATACACTTCATCTTTATAGACTTATCCTTAATCAACCAAAGACCATGTTATTGCAATTTAAAAATATGTATCTCTTGCACATTACCTTTTACTGTTTTGTGTTATGCTCACTAGGAGTATTGTGTTTTTATTAACAGCAGCTGTTATACACTTGGACTGTTGCAACTTACTATATTGTATTTGTGTATGTGTCTTGGAGCTTTTCTCCCCGGGCCTCTACTGAAAATGGACATGTATCCAGTTAGACTAGCCCGGTCAACTAATGTAAAATAAATAAAAAATAAAATAGTGCTAAGTATTTATCGCATGTGCCATGGAGCTTATGTACCTGGAGAGTGTCTAACTGCATCTAAGGTGGATGACACTATCAGGCCTTTAAAGTAATCCAGTGGGAGAATTAACAGGCCCTCAAAATGGTATAACCATCACACATATACACAAGGCAGCCACACTGCTACAGGGGATATTCTACACACACACACACACACACACACACACACACACACACACACACACACACACACACACACACACACACAGGCCAGTTCTGAGTTTAGACCCCTACCTATCTAGTTATATGTATTATAGTGCTATGTGCTTATCACATGTGCCACGGAGCTTATGCACCTGAAGAGTGTCTAACTGTGTATCTAAGGTGGATGACACCCAATAGGCCCTGTAAAGTAATCCAATGGTGGGATTAACGGGCCTTCAAAATAGTATAACCATCACACATACACACAAGGCAGCCACATTGCTACAGATGATATACTCCACACATGCACATATACACTCACATACTTGTCAGTTCTGAGATTAGAACCCCTACCTATTTAGTTATATGTACTATAGTACAACATACTTATCGCATGTACCACAGAGCTTTTGTAACTAGTGACTCTCTAACTGTACATTTAAGTGAATGACACCTGCAGGCCCTCTAAAGTAATCTAATGGGAAGATTAACAGGGTGGAACCGACCATAAAATGTATTGGCATTGCACATACATAGGCAAAACATACACACAGCACAGCTTTAAGTAGATTTACTTACACACATGCACTGAATTGCCATTGTTGAGATTAGAACCACTACCTATCTAGCTGTATACACTATAGTGCTACGTACCTATCGTATGCCGCACAATGCTTATGTGTCTGGAGAGTGTGTAACTGTGCATCTAAGGTGGATGACATCAGCAGGCCCTGTAAAGTAGGCCAATGTGGGGTTCACAGGTAGGCACAGGCTTTAAAATATATTGGCAATGCACACACATAGGTAAGAAATAAACACAGCAGCAAGGGGATATACTTACACATGCGCACACACTCACTGAGTTCTTGTTGCTGGGATTAGAACCACTACCTATCTAGCTGCATACACTATAATGCTACATAGCTATCACATGCACCATGGAGCCTATGTATTTGGGTAGTGTCTGCCACTGCTGTTGGTTGAGTTGGTTGACATCAGTAGCTGCTGACCACTGTTGTGGAGGACAATAGTCGTAGGGCCATAAAATTAGGGATCATTGAACAGACATAGGCCTGTTGGGCATGTGTATTCTGCTGTATGTGGAATATATACACAAACACACACACAAGGTGGCTGATGTGAGATGCGAACTCCTACCCACCTACTATTACACACTAGAGCTCACTGTACTATTTGCATGTGCCACTGGTTACAACTGGTGTATGACTGGCTGCAGCACTACATCACTCTATGCCTTTCTGGGTCTCTCTCTGTCCCCCTCCCCCTCTCTGTCTCACCCCCATCTGCCTCTCTATATATGATATATATATATATATATATATCTATATATATATATATATATATAATGTGTGTGTGTGTGTGTGTGTTACCTATGTATATGTATCTATATTAAACTCAGCAGATCCACATATATCTTATATGTGCCACATATGGACAGATAAGGGTAATTATGTCTGATGGGGATAGGGAGAGACAGTTAAGGTATACCTTGCACAGACATATATGGGCATCACAGTTCTATAGTCAGAAGTGGGTTAAGACATGTGCTGAAATTAGAGAAGTGTAGGAGCATGCCCAGTATGACCATCAGTACTTACAATGGAACTCCAGGCCAGACCAATCTGTACTCCAGTCCAGGATTTTGTGTGCTATAGCCAATTGTCTGCCGAACCTGATGAAACAGTCCAGCACCTCCCTGATATAATGCCTGAGGGATGTCCTGGCTGTGTGCTGTCCATACTATCTGATCCATATCTAGGATGTGTACAGAGTGTATTGGACTGAACAGAGTTTTGCATATGTCTGGTACAGTTTACATAGCACTGTGATTTCTTGGTATGTCAGTGGCAGATCATTATAGCTTGATGTGATGAACCACTGACAGAAATTTTGGTTACCAACTCCATACACTGCAAGGAACCCATGCGACCACATAAACTGTTGTATTCTGCACTTTCTACATTTGACTGGGCAAGAGTTCCTCCTTCCCCTTGTATGTGGGCCTTTGTCCTGCCCTGCTCCAGTTCCCGGCTTTGTCCACAGTTGCTGCTCTATGTAGTTGTAGGTATGCTGTGACTGGGGTAGGAGATGTGGCACCACATTCAGGGTTCAGACTTCACACATCTGACTTTCCTGTTTTGCAGGTTGTCCAGCATTGGTTGTCCAGTATTGTGCACCATATGTCTGCTCTGGTCCTCAGATGGTTTGTATTGTTCTGTTATAAGGCTACATGTTGCCCATACCTCTCAAAGTCTTACAGTCAAAAATCTGAACAGGGCCATATATAATGGTGGGACACAGGCCCAAACATGAGGACATGATTTTAATATTGCTCTTACAAATGTCGACAGTTGGTAGAATGGTTTTGTATTAGCATGCATTTTCTGATGGGCATGAAGTCTGCATCTGTACTGTCTGTCATTATTTTCTCACAGCAACCTATCTTGCTTTGCAAATAGTTTGCCAGACAACTACAATTTTATGACAAACAATGATAAGTGAGGCATAAATGTGGACATTCTGTGAAACCCTGTACATTTGTAATATTCTGCATGCTGGTCACTATAATGCAATATATTTGCAAATGTCTACTTTACATTTTTTTAAACTTTTTAATTTTTTTCCATAAGAGCATGCTTGTGCGGTGCCCTTTGCCGCTGAAAGTAATATACATATTAAAAAATATTAATTTTTAAATGCTTTGCATTGCTTTCTGGACACACTAGCCATAGTTTTGTCTATTTGCATGTCTAGGGTACTATATCAACCCTTTTTTTAGGCTTTTACAGCCCCTGTTTAAAAATTGCAGTCCAGTACATGGTTTCTATCCACGTACATTTCTTACACCAACATGGCAACTACACGAGTGCCTTTCTGCTTATTGGACCACAAATCAACCTCATTTGCATGGTTTTCACCAGCTTATGAGGTAATTTGTATTCTGCAGACACTTCCATGTCCGCACACTCATGCACGCCCCCTCCTCCCTGTTTCCTGGATGACTCAGCGGCCATGTTCCATGTCAGGCAGTAACACTATGCCTTCACGGAGAACCACTACATGCAGGCTTTATTGAATTCCACCCTATTTCAAGAATGTGCAAGTGTATTCAGTGGAAGAACACTGAGGTTTCTCAGTCACCCAAAAAATATTATTAACTGTTACATAAGGAATTTCTCCAGAACCTTCACCCATTTCCTCAGTTCTGTCAGCTATGGAGGAAGTGTGTGTCACTGTCTACAGTTTTCCTGATACTCAGCCTGCTGCCCCCCCCAAAAAAGCAAATTGAATATATAAAGTTCCTCATTATTTTAAGTTTTTATACACTCTTCCCAAACATGACCCAGTAGCTATAACTTTAGTTAATCCAGTTGCTGCCAAACATCTTAACTCTAACCATTCCCCTTCTGATAAGGATGGTAAAGCAATTTTTAAGTTTGGGAAAAATGTGTTTACTTCTACAACTTTACTTTTTTAGTATTGTGAATTGTCAGCCTCATAGTTAAAGTTTATTCCAACTAATTGTGGACATATGAGGAATGTTTTATCTGCGGTTCCTTACTATAAGGAAGCATCTGCTTTTTGTGGCTTGGTTGATTTTATTTTTCATTTCACTACTCATTTAAAGAGCGTTTAAGACTGTAGATACTACATTCAGTGATGCTGCCACTGGTACTGTGTTGAGGACATTTGGCTAACTTCATTCTCAGGGCCTCACATAAGATGTAAAAATGAGCTTTTAAATTCACCTTTGGAGATGTGTGTCCCAGTGCTGCAAAGATTATCAAACCTTTCCCCCTTCCCACACTGACAGTCTCTTATCCCTCACAAGACTTGATAAAATGTTACTGTTGCAATTACTGGAACACAAACAAAGTTCCACTCCAAACAACAAGTCTCCAATGTCAAGTCACACTTTATTACTAAGCAAAGCTAATGCTAAATGCTAATGCTAATCTTAGCATTGAGAAAGGGTGTTTACCCGAAAGCTTTACTTAGTAATAAAGTGTGACTTGACATTGGAGAGTCATTGTTTGGAGTCTCTTATCCCTTTCAGAATGTCTAACTCTTAATTTCTCTCTTTGGCAACAAGCTGGTCCAGACAAATGGGTTCTGAGACTGATTCAGCAGGGGTGCAGATGGCAGTGGGAAGAGGTACTTCCTTTGCAGGGAATTATTGCACATCCATCAGACCAAACCCTCTGCTCCGTCTTGTTATATAGCACATGCTTTATCAGGGGATAATAGAAATAGTTACTTTTTCCCAGTGGGGAAGAATTTTTCATTCAAGAATGTTTCTGATACCAAAGGAAGAAAATGCCTGAAGATCGGTTATGGACTTTTTTCTTAAACCAGTTTGTGATACTGCCCAAGTTCAATTCAATGCTTTCACAACACACTCTCTTACTCCTTCCCCATTTGAAATTTTTTGGTAACCTTAGATTTAAAATATGCTTATCATCCCATTCCTATCCATTCAGGCTTCACATGTTTCTTAAGGATTTATGTGTATTCACATTATCCATTCTGTGCCTTACCTTTTGGGCTATCGACTGCCTAATGAGTGTAAACAAAATGTCTAGCTCCAGTCATAGCACACTACAGGCTATAGGGTATCCACTTTTTTTCCATATTTGGATGACTTGCTTATCTATGCAGACTCTTTTTCAAAGTGTCAGGAATCTCTCTCTTGGGATTCTAAGAGAGCCTCAGTACAAATAGCTTTTCTTCCACAGGAAAAAAAATAGATTACATTTAGATCTTTTCCAGGTTGTTTCCCTCAGATCCCTCTGGTGTTGCACATATAGCAACTATAGACAGGGGGCTAGCAATGCCTTTTGCAGCTGTTGGGTTCCTCCTAGTGGTCAAGGGAAGGAATATCTCAGGATTCTGAGTCTCATAGCATTTGTGATTCTCATGATATCTTTGGCAAGACCACATGAGAAAGAATTGCATCTGAAGTCTTTTTTCATAACGCTCAACTTCTTAGAGCAAGAAATCTGGACAAAGCCATAAATAATGGGGGGAAAGGCCCCATCTAGGGACATTTCTAAATATTGCTCTTACAAACTTACAAAGCTGATAGAATAGCTGATTTCACATTGGCATGACTTTTCTGAAGGGTAGAAGTCTGAAACTCAAATGTATGTTATTATTTTCTGATTTCAGTCCTCAATGATTTGTCAGTGGTTTGCTAGAAAAGCATAATTGTATGGGAAATGTACCAAAAATATGAGGCAAAAATCTGGACCTTTCAGAGGTATGGTCTCTTTGGTCTCAGCACCACCACCCATTATCTTTTCAGATTCCAGTTCTGGGATGGGTGGCAAGAGAAATCATGTGGTGGAAACATCATCTACCCTGAATCTAGATCTCTCCCTCTCCCCTCCTGCTCCAAAACAGTCAGTCACCCCAGTTACCCTGCATCTTGCTAGTGGATCAGTGTTAAGGTGGATAAAAGTGCAAGGTATCTGGGACAACAAAAACAAACAGAAACACATAAATGTAAAAGGGATGCTTGCCTTTATCAAGGCACTCAACTCTCCAAATCATCTTTGGTTCCTGAGACCACTTCAAGTTGTTATGGATGATATCACAGTGATGTAGTACATAAACAAGCATGGGAGAACCAGGTCTTACTCCTATGAAGACTAGCCATGTTATCACATGTTATAACTTTACAGCAGAATCTCACTCTACTTCCTACATGCTAAATTGTATGGCAGACAAGCTGGGCAGGACAAAAGAAAACCCTCATGAATAGAAACTAGATTGAAGATCTTCCAAGATTTCCTCCACCTAAGGGGAGTTCCTCAAGTAGGCCTTTTTGCATTTCTCGATGAACAACTAGCTGGAAAAATTCTGATAAAGGACTTCATGCATTGAGGCCTGGAAGACAGATACTTTTTTTTCTCTTAGACAGGAAAATTCCGGTATGCTTTTCTACCCTTTCCACTAATATTAAAGGTAATTTTGAAGATTCGGAAGGCATCTCCCAAGATCATTGTGGTGAGGCCCTTCTGCCCAGGGAACTCTCTCTTCTTTTGGAATTTGCCAGGGGCAATTACCTCAAGTTTCCTCACAGACTGGATTTAGTCATAAAAGAACAGAAATGAAATAGGTTAATTGGGAACATATTTTTGGGAGTGGAATGAGTTATCAGACTTTACAAATTCCATGCATACTACTCTATCAGAAATACTGGGTGAGCAAATTGGTGTAACTAAGGAAATGATTTTTTGAGCTGTGATCCAGAATTGGAATTGCCTGGAAATAGTAAGGCCTTGCTAAGTTTAGTTCTGGTGGCTGCCCAAAAAGCAATTATTAAAAAATGGAAATCAAAGTCTAAATCAACTGTACTAGAAGTAATGAATATATTAACATAGATAAGACAACTGGAAGTTAGATCTTTAGAAAAGGGTAGGAGCAAATTACATAAAAAATGGGAATGGTTGAAAGAATACATGCAGAATATTTTGGGGGAGGAATGAGATTTAAGGGAAGGCAGGAATTGAATGAACGTTATAATGTTTGACTGACAATGACTGGATAGATTATAAATGATGTATAATGTTTAAAACTGAACAATATGTCAATACAGTTTATTTTCATGCATATAAAAAGTATGATTGTCTATGTAATATGTTATAATTTAATAAAGATGTTTCTTGTTTAAAAAAAGAACAGGAACATTTTATACATCCCAACCCCAAACAACTTTAACTGACTGCCTGTATCTTAGGGTCTTTGTACCTTTTAGGCACCTGTTTACTAAGGATGTCCAGGAGGTACTAATGGGGGCAAAAAAGCCTTCTACTACAAAATCATGTATGAGCGAATGGAAATTTGTTCCTAGCTAGTGTCAAAAGCATAACCAGTGTAGTGTTTCTCTTGTTTTATATTTGTGTGAGTTTCTTTCCTATCGCCTGTCTTACTCCTCTATAAAGGTTCATTTGTTTGACATTTCAGCATGTCTGCCCAAGGATCCCCCTTTTGAAGGCATTTCCATGCCATTTTTTTACAAGGGGTTTTGCATAAGAGACCTCCAAGAAAACCAGTGGTTACTCCCTGGAACATTAAGTTTGTGTTCGGAAAGATAGCACTTGCTCAGTCTGAACCAGCTCAGCTGACTGACTTAAAGTTCTTAACATGGAAAACAGTTTTATTGCTTGCTCTGACCTCTGCAAGAAGTGTATCTGAGTTATAAGTGCTTATGGTGGGTCACCCTTATTTCATTCTCCACATAACAAGATTTCCTTGAGAACTAATCCATATTTTATGCTTAAAGTGCTATCAGACTTTACATAGAGCAAACTATCCATCTCCCTGTGTTCTTCCCTGAACCCCAAAATGAAGGAGAAAGGAAACTTTATACCTTGTATGTCCAGAGACACTCCAGGTACTATTTTGACATTACAAAATCTTTCAGAACTTCTGATCTGTTCATTTCTTGTGAATGTAAGGAGAAGGGACAGCCTGTGTCAAAGCAGACTATTTCTGAATGGATATCTTGGGCTATCAACTTCTGTTATTCCCACTACTACAAAACTTTTCCAGACATGGTCAGGCCATATTCTACCATGCCTTGGTTTCATCTGTGCCTTTCTGGAAAGGTTTGAATTCTAGAAATATTCTAGAAGCAGCTACTTGGCCCTTTGTACATACTTTTGCAAAGCACTAAAAGCCAAATTCCTTCTCCAGGTCTAGGTCAGCTTTTGCTAGAACTATTCTCCAGATAATCCAGGACCCTGCTTCTTCCACCTCCCAGTTGCTCTAAGCTATGATGATCTACCCATACAGCTTAGGCTACCTCAGTAGAGATCAATATGAAAAATATAGTACAGATGTGGTAAATAACTTTACCATGGCAATAGATGTTTGAATGGTCACTGCTGCAGTAGCCACTCCCTCCCTCCACTCCATTGCTCAGGGTTCAGCCTCTCTCTCTCAGTTGCCATGAAAGCACTGAAGGGCTTGGCTCCCAAACCTGTCCTTTTAGCCAGCTCAACTCAATGTAATAGCTTGGGTGCTTGGAAGGTGCCCTAAAGCTTTGCAGGATATATACCTTAGGCTACTGTAGCAGGGATCATTTGAACATCTACTGTTATAGAAAGTTTCCCTGCACAACTGTACTTTTCCACAACCCAAAATGTTTATATGCAAATTTGAATTTTATTTCAGCATTATTTTATATAGTTGAAATACTAATTGGACTGAAAACTCATAATGCAGGTTTAAGTAGCAATGTCTGTGATTATACCAATGTGTGTGTGTTCTTTTAATCAGATTCAAAAACCAGCATTTATTATCACCAGCACAGTAGGACATACTGGAGGAAGAGGAAGCATGGACTCTGGTTTTAGTCTATTTCTGACTATAGTGCTGATAACTCACTGTATACTTTTTATTCTGAATTTGAAAATGGCCAACCTACCTTCACTATATCGACTTTCGCAATATAAAATGTAGACTAGGCTGTCTGGAGAGGCCATGCCATATAACAATTACAATTGCTGTTCACCACTATGTGGTTTAAGTGTTGCCTGTTAAAACTTCTATCTTCCTTTCATTTACTTTTGCAGGTTTTTAGCACACTGGGAGTTTTTGTGAATGGTATACTCAAAGACCATGCATTCAGGTGAAAATATATGTCCCATTCATGCTTGGAACAGGGTGATGAGAGAAAGTAGTTTAATTTAGAATGTTAATATAGAATTTATGTGGAATTATTCTTAATGCAACTACGGTTGGCCATATATGTACCTATTCAACACATGCCATACATGTGTATCTTTTATCACAGCTAACAGTAGAAGAAAAACATAAAAATGTTCTTTTCAGGTCACTACATACCCCTCTGGACCTTTTCCCTGCTTCCCACAGCCTTCAACATCTTCCGGCACCTTTGATGACACACTATACTTCCTGGAAATTTCCCATTGATAGCGGTGGTAATAGTGCACTGCTATTTGTGTGGCACTGCTGGTTTTAAATTTTATAAAGGGGTTTACACCTACAGGCCACAACTTAATGGACTGCTGCATTGGTTGTGTGATCATACAACAACATCTGTCATGGCACAAGCAGGAATAGATGTCTACTGCTACTATCCTACTTGCATCAACACCCTTACTATGTTTGCATGGTGTTGAATATGAGATGTATAACCAAGCAGTGACTACTGGTAGTCATCTGTTATTGCTGTATCTCTACATACTATACTCCCACATATGTGATCCTGACATGTGTTCCCATTTTGTTGGCTTTCAGGAAATATGTATCCTGACACTTTTACAGAAGCAGAGAATAACACTATCCTGAACTCCTTGCATCAACAGTAGCAACCCCTGCTGTCCAGGGGGAGGACAAACAGGGAAGCGCGGGCAGCATTGTGGGCTGACCTGGTTTGCAATGTCAGTGCTGTCAGTCAACAGAGCAGGACATATGAGTAGGTGCAACACAGTGCCACTGATATGATCAAAACTGCATGCAGAAGAACAGCAGATGTGGCCAAGGATTGTGTGTCACTGGTGGAGGGGCCTGCACCAGAATAACCACTGTCAGCCACTGAGGAATTCCTGGTGAACCTAGGAACACAGGACAGCTCCCTGGCACCCATTACATGGTATGTTGCGGATGTGGGTGCCACCGTTTCCACGCAAGATGAGCATCCTGGTATACTTAGTTGGATCAGCATTGTAATACTGTAGCATTCAGTGTGTCAGGGCGTACATAGTTTTATGTGGATGTCAGATATTTTTATGGGGGGGTTAGTTGCAGTTTGAATTTCATGGTCAGATAGTGACCAACATACCAATTAATATAGTATATACTGTAAATTTGAGATATATGGACACATCAGCCTGTTATTATGCAACATAGGTTGCTGTTTACATTACATCTCCCTCAAATTTTCACATGACCATCAGGAATTAGATGCAGCTTTGCTCCTGCTCCTGGTAAGCATAAAACTGTTGTGTTACAGATGTAGATTTAGTGCAATGTGTTTACTAAAGTGTCATCCCAGGCCTGCCTGCTGGATTTATGTACTGTCTGCATGGTTGCAAACCTCACAATTTTTTTTCAAATGAACACAGTTTAGAGTCATACCTATGCCTTCTAGTTGTGGCTACACTGATTGATTTGCAGTATTTGCAGGACATTACAGATTGCCATATGTGTCAACTGTGCAGAATTTTGACAAACGTCAACAGTTTACATCATTGTTGTTCATGAGGTTCTTGATTAAGGAGCTTATTCTTTACAAGTAACTATAGAAGTTTCTTAGAAAATAATGTCCTCAGGTCCTGGTATATGAGGGTGGGGGTTAAACAAGTCTGTAATACTATCATAATTGTATGCAGCTTAACATATTTTGCAAGATAGTAGGTACATGTATTAATGTACCGCTTTTCACTTTTTATCACAGGTGACCAAGGGGGCTGGTCTCTGTCCCCTTCACAACCTGATATCACTGTCTCTTCAGACTCTGATGATGATGGTGGCCAAAGTGAGACACAGGTATGTATTACAGGGACTGAATATGTCACAGAGGTTGACATTCCTCTTCTGCCCTCATTATCACTGTACACGGTCAGTATATCTATGCATACCCAGTCCCCTGAGGCCACAGATATTGGACAGTCAGAGAGTGGGGACTTTCAACAGAAGGGTGTGGCTACTATGGCTGCAGTGAGTGCTGATACTGGCCATAGCCAAAGAGATGGTGAGGTTCCACACAAGTGGATTGATAGGGGTGCTCATGGAAGGCCTGCTGTCCTACCACCATCTGCTACAGCTGTCCCATCATGTGTCACTCAGCATATGTTTAGGGCCATCATGGAGGCACGGGCATGATCCAAAAGGAACTCCAGACAAATGCTCAGGGTTACGGATGTTGCACAGTCCGACAACTGTGACTGCCTCCACCGCATTGCTGATACCCTGGATCAGTTGACTGACACAGTGGAAAGACATTGGTTTGAAAGCGAGATCACAGAATATCTGTCTAGGAATGGTCATTGTCTGTGATGGAATGTCTGGTTGGAGTTGAGCATTGGTCTTGTGAATGCATGTCAGCAACTACATCTGCTGAGAGTCCACATGACCATGCTCAATCATGCTCCCATAGTGGTAGTACATCCAGCACCCCAGATGCAAGTGTCTTGTCCACACCAAGACATGGCAGGCCATGGGCTTGTGGTCCTGGGCATTGCCATGGAGGACAGGGTCCCAGCAGACAGCAGTCACCCTCAGGTAGTAGCTCTGCTTCTGACCATGGGCATGGTGGTGCCAGTGCAACTCCTGGCAGAGCCAGTTCCTGTGTTCGGGGTGAGACGGTGAACTATCAGCTCTGCCATACACAGTTCAAAACTGTAGAACATACAGTCCCATAGGGCTAGCACTCAGCTTGACTCTGTTCATGCTGACACTCGCACACCACTGACACAGTCAGGTCACCTGCAGACACACGGCACATTCCACGGTCCATCTTGCCTACTTCCCTTCCGGACTCACACACACACACACTTTTCCAACCTATTGGGTCAGCCTAGGCCTCCTGCATCACCACATAACACCCTATGCAATTCATGATACCAATGCCACATACCTGTCATCCTTGTCATTGATGCAGGGAAATTAAGCTATGTGTCTGATGCACAGGGTGACTACCTAAATTACTATGTATTTGTTTAATCCATTATTGCCTTTGACATGCCACTTGTCCTGGTCACTGACAGATATTGTGTGCTGCCAGTTGTAATGAGTAAACCATATTATTTTGTGTACATTAAGTGGGATGGTGTTGTAACAGTGGTAAACTTACACAACAAATGGTGTCTCATAGAACTGTTTATGTTTCAGATTCAGGATTGTGTGGGACACATCTATGGGTATGAGTACACAGCTACAATAAACCCATAAACATCAGAGCACAGGATGGAATGTCAGTACAGAAGCAAAATGTCTTCACAAAGGTAAAGCAGTATAGGTGCATGTCTCCATAAGTTCATATGTGTATGACAGGTAACAGGGACAATGGCTTCAGGCAGCCTACTCCTGCATTCATAATCTCTGACACAGTGCAGTACCCTTGATAAGTGTAAGCAGGGTTCTGGGAACTGACACATCTACAAGCTGTGGCGTAAGAGGTGATCCATCTAATTTCCCTGTGTCTATTACAGACATTTGTTCTGAACCAGTTATGATTGCCTTGTTCTGCACCCCATTGTGTAACTTGCACATGATGTGCGTTACAGCAGAAGTGTGCTTCACATGTGTGGGGAACCTGTTGCATATAGTGTGTAGTGTCAGGGTTACATACATGTCTCTCCAACATGTCGTATTTATACCACAGTCAAGGTGCAGCTGTGTAGAACAGGTACTTCTCGCGCTAGTCCTGTCTTGGATGTGCAGGTGGTACACACTGGGATCTTGCACTTCCCTGTATGGCAGCCATGCACCTCCACTCCAAAGCATGTAGGAGACAGAGTACACAGTTACGACCTTGATACGGTCTGCACTGCACATGCTATGTACACTGTGTATTGGGTTACTATGGCACCTCTCTGGCTGTTACAGGTGTCAGATATGCCTGTGTACCTACATACCAAAGGTGGCATTGCACTCACTGAGAAGCCCCACATCTTACTGACCAGTGAAATTGAAAGGCTAGATCACCCTCTGTGTCCATAAGTCCCTGACTAATAGGTTAACTGTTGGAAGTGTGTGGACAATACTATATTTTCCAGGGGATGGATGACTGTTAGAAGTATAGTATTGTGCATTCCTTGGCATGTAGTATTTGTCAATGGCTCTGACAACACCTGAAAGTGTGTGTGTGTGTGTGTGTGTGTGTGTGTGTGTGTGTGTGTGTGTGTGTGTGTGTGTGTGTGTGTATGTCATCCCATGCTGGATGACTTTTGGTTCTGTGTGGGATTCAGTGACAGCTCCTTATTTGCAACCATCTGCAAATGTAGTCAGTCTGAGGTCACTGACAGTGGTTGTGACTGCAGAGAAGAGAATGGCTAGGAGGGTAGTCTGAGGAATGATGTGTATGGGTAGTTCACTGGTGACTGGCCTTATTGTAGCACTAGCCTACACAATCCTATCTTCCCAGATAATGAGTGTCAGACACTTGGCTAGCCAATGGTTGACATACAAGTTTGTAAATGACCTGTACAGTGTGTCCACAATGCCTGATGGCCTAATCTTGTCAAATGCTTTCTCAGGCCATAGTAAGTGGGGTGAGTCATTTTTCCCTAATCCATCGCATACTGTAACAACCCCTCTTACCCCCTAAAGGGCCCAACTTTATACCAGAAGAATGCAAAGTTCCTGTAATCACGGCTTCACAGGTAAAAACCTCACTCTCCAAAGCCAAGAACACAGCATCCATGGGACCAGACAACATCCCAGGCTACCTTCTACATGAACTACAGAATTAACTGGCACCCCACCTAAGTACCATGTTCAATCATAGCCTCACCTCAGGCTTTGTGCCCATTGAATGCCACACTACAATGGTTATCCCACTCCACAAAGGGGGGGGGGGCACGACAGACCCCGGGAACTACCGCCCCATTAGCCTGATGAGCCTGGTCTGCAAGGCCATGGAAAGCATCTTCATGGAACTCATAAATAAAGACATTGGAGATCTCCAAACTCTGGGCCCCACACAGTTCGGGTTTGTAAAAGGCAGATCATGTCTCCTAAATCTGATAGACTTCTTTGAAGTAGTCATTAAACCTGATAGACTTATTTGAAGTAGTCAACAAAGCCATAGATGAGGGTAGGGTTATTCACACAGCCTATCTAGATCTTGCCAAGGTATTCGACATCATCCCCCACTCTGGAATTATAGATAAACTCACTAAACTAGGTATAAATCCCTATGTCACAAGATGGGTTGCCAACTGGCTTACTGACAGAATCCACACTGTGAAAGTAGCAGACTCCAAATCAGACTTCAGACCAGTGACAAGTGGTGTACCACAGGGTTCAGTTCTGGGTCCTCTCCTGTTAGCCTGTACTTCAGAGAAGTAGATACCAAACACAGAAGGTCTTTGGATAACTAAATTTGCAGATGGCGCAAACTAGGAGCCATAATTGAAACTTCTAATGATGTGGACATCCTACAAAAGGGCCTCACTGAGACAGATGCCTGGTGTCAAAGCCATGGCCTCAAGCTCAATGCTAAAAAGTGCATTGTCATCCCCTTTGATAAAAACTCTGTACCCATGAACTACCACATAGGCGGTAGTCTACTTAACACTGAAAGTGTGATAAGAGACCTTGGGACACAGGTGGACAGCAGTCTCTCCTTTGATAATCACATCGCCACAGTGGTCAAGAAATCCTTCTACTTGGCACACCTCAACACAAAAGGATTCTCATCCAGAAAAAAAAGAAGTCATTGATCCCCTCTACTCATCACTCATTAGACCCATTATAGAGTACAATTCCCCTTTTGGTATGTACCTCACAAGACATCTACAACAACTGGAAAGGCCCCAAAAATACCTCACAAAGAGGATTACTGTCCTCAAACAGATGCCTTACGCAGGCTGACTAAAAAAAAACGCAGCTTTACTCCATCGCATATCGCCTACTCAAAGGTGATTTCTGCCTAACATACAAAGCTATGTCAAACCCAGAGCTGTTGGACATGCTCCACTTAAAGAAATCCCAATCCCCCAAGCTACACTCTCTAGGGACCTAAACCATGTCACCACAATAAACAGAACATGCTGGAGGGAATAGATTCCTGTACCAGAGACTTACCATACTCTGGAACAGGCTATCTATCTATGTCAAACAGAGCTCCTCATTAGCACTCTTAAAGGAAAAATCTTGATGATTGGATGGGTAACAGGAAATTCACCCCAGGGATCACTTCTGTGGTTCACTTGACAGGGGCACAGGAAAATAATTTTTTTGGGGGGCAAAAGCCAGGATACCTTTTTGGCTATGCTTGTATAGGCCCTAGGGCCAATAGCCTAGCACCTACCTATGAGGTGCAATGCTTAGGGTAGGCATGATCTGACCTTGAACAAAACACACTGGGTGTGGGCCAGTGTCTGCAAGTGTGCTATATTGTTAATAACCATTTCCATGATAAATCTTTTCATGGCTTTAAATGTAACACTACTGACACATCTGGGGGCACTGCTTGTCACTGCATGCTACTTGCCATGTGTGCAACTTAGTGTGAAGTTAATTCCATCATGGTTTCCAAGAAGGTAGTCATCCAACATGTCTGTGTCTGTACAGAGCATAGGTAAGCAGTGGGGGGCAGTCATACGTACACCCTGGGAAAGGCAAGGAGTGTGTTTTTGCACAGTTATTCTGCAGCTGCACACCACTCAAGCAGTGTGAACTGTGATGACTCAATTAGCTTGTGAAGAATGTTGACAAGAGGGGGAGTCCTCTGAATTGCTGGTGCCTGCCTACTGCAACTGCTGGTCTCACCACAACTACTCTCTGTCCTGAGATATCATGCTCCTACAATTTGCCTCTCACCAAAAGCAAACTGTTAGTACCAAACCCCAAATGGGCAGGCCACAGCCCATTTGTTCATCCACATAGTTGTCGCATGTCATGCAAGGCTGTATAAGCTTGACATACCCTTTTCCAGATAGATGCCTTGAGTAGCAATCAGAGTAATTATTACAGTTTGGCATGTATTATGCCTTGTGTTCCAGGGTTCTTAGGATTTCAGTAGGGTAATGAGTGGATAGTGAGTTGGAGCACAGCTACAGTGTCACAATATGATGTACAATGTCTGGTGACATGGACATCCAAGGTTGCTTGAGCAAGCACCACAGTAGCATTGATTCCTGTTAGGTGACAATTTCACAGCTATTCATGCAGTCTGATCTTCAACAGCTTCATGGTGCATGTCTGAGTGCCATGGATCTGAGGCGTACTGCAGTGGAGTGGCCACCTTTGTCCAAAGTGTGTGTACCCACACATGTCCTACATATGTCATACTGTACATTTATGTAACTGGAAAACACGTCTGTGTTCCCACATCATGTCACACAGCATTCGGTGTACTGCCTGGTTGCTTGACAGGCAGTGTAGACTAGCAAGACCAGAGTAATAACTGCAGAGTTGAACAAGTGCTCTGTGCATGCATGGACATCCACATCTTCACTGCAAGGAGTGCCTACAGACAGTGTGTTTGAAGCTGTCAACCCCAATGGTGTAGCATCATGACCCTAACTTTCCTGGTGATGTACATTGTCACATTTGTAAGTATGCTATTGTGACCATGCCTAATCATGGGATTATGGTTAATCCAAGGGCCACATGCCTGGCAAAGTATTGTACTCAGTCAACCATGTTATGGCACACTGTCAGGTGCTGTGTTACATTAGGAGAACTACATAAAAGTAGTAACATGTTACACTTTAGCATCTGTCAGGCCAATGCCTAACAAAGGCCTGCTGTGAAGTACATACAAGCAAGACTGTATTGCTAATGTCATTATCACTGACTGCTGTTGAGATATGGACAGTGTCCCTGACCCTATACTGCTATGCAACACAAACAAAATGTGTGAGAGATCTAACTATATAACAAACATAGATTCCATGCTGCCTCACACACCAGTCAGTATATATGGCAATGAGCAGTTTGACAACATGCACACCTCACCACGTACTCCACCCACACCCACATCACACACAACTGCATGTATGGAACTCCTTACCAGACACATACACAAAGAACGGACACCTCAGAAACACAAATGCAAACTCAGTACACATACTCATACCTCTGAAGAACACAGTGCACATAATAGCACATGCACCACTGTCTCACCGATCAAACACCTGAGGCAAAACACAAACTCAACCTTATTATTCATAGGTGATTACATCATGTGACACATTGATGTCCATCTCACCAGGCTACACATGAGAGAGGTCAGAGTTAGCTGTCTGTGAGGTGCCAGCATATGCCATACCATACATGCACACAGGTTTGTCAACATCAGGTGGCGTTATGATGATGTAATAGTTCCTGTTGGTTTGTACAACATGAGACATACCTCAATGGACTGTATGCAGACACATGACTGAGCTTACAGAGTTTGTTTCTGGTGGGTATGCTTATGGCCTTCAGCTGCATTACACCTTCATCTCAGGTGATGGCTCAATACACATGGAAAATGATTGAAGTCAATAAGTGGCTTACCATATGGTGTCATTTTAAGGGGACCCAGTAAATGTGAGCCTGGGATGACTTGCTCAACAGACATCGATGCTTTGCTACCAATGGTGTTCATCTGTCATGCCTGGGAGTTTGAGTAGTGGCTGCTGACATCATCATAGTGCATCTTATAGGCATTGTCTCATGGGAAAACATTACACAGAGGAAACGCCATCCTCAAACAATATCATGGTTATGCGGGTACATGCTAGGAATGCCAACACTAAACTCCACTCACTGGAAGGCTTCCACACCTTGGAAGATGCAGACATTTGTGCAGTCACACACACCTGGTTCAAGGCTGTGGACAGCACCACAGCCATTCCAGGCTACATGTCCTTCCACATGTTCATAACTCACACTAAAAGTGTGCCAGTTAATGCAGGTGGTGTATTCATAGTCATTAAAGATAGAAACACATCCAGAATGGTTAAACAGTGTGCTTTCCTGGAGACACTGCAGGTTTTATTCAGTTCTGGTAGGCCATCTAATGAAGCCATTGCCAGCTACAGAGGCAAATCCATGAATCAGGAAACCTGTTGCGCTCACTTGAATCTACCTGTGTCTGTCACACTACATTACAACACTATGGTGTGGGGTGTCTTTCACTAACCACCAACTATGGTGGTTACTTGTGCTCAAACTTACTTGGCCAAAGGTTATTCAATGTCCTTAACTACAATGCCCTGAACCAGTGGAGTGCCATCCCACAATGGGAGCCAATGTATTCCATCAGGTGCTTACCAGTATGGCTCACCACTGTAGCACCTGCACTGTGAGGTCCTCCATGGTAAGATCTGACCACAAATCAGTCTCCTTGCATGCAAGACTCACACCTAAACCCCATCTTCAGCAAACACAATAGTAAACTTCAACAAAGCAAAGGATACCCTCCTATGGGATGGCATAAATAGCATGACTGCACCTTCACCCTCAGATGGGTAAGGCAAGTATGGCGACTTCTACAACAGTGCTTTATGCAACCACCTGTACAACTGCATAGACTCATCTGTAGCTGACAGGAGGACAAGAAACACATCATGGCACAGCAAACTGGGAGAAGTTACACAGTCTCCCAGTTATGTCACTCTCCTACAAGAGTGTCTTTATAAATATATGCTTGTTTACATACTCATGGCTGTAACCCTATGCAAATATGCATGTAGTATAATTTCCATCAGTAACAGCAATGCTCCTGGCAAGTAGCATATCACTGGCAACTCCTGATGTACATACTCAGGGGAGACAGACCTGGCCAGACAGGCCTGGCCACACAGGTTTACACCTACTTTAACAGAGATCATCCTGTCTCCCCAGTTGTAAGAAGGGTAGTATATCATGCTCATGTCATTAGTGAGGGCACTGTCACCTGATAATGATGTAGTTATAACCTCAATTTACTCTTTCCTCAGCATGCCAGTATTTCACAGCAATGTCCATTTTCACATGTATCTTTGCAAGCACCAGTGGCAATTACATATAACACAAAGTTTCCTCACAAGGGAACTTCAAGTCCCCAGTATCTGTCCTATGGGGATCATATGCAACAATGGTCATTGTAGCTTGTGTCATATAGAAGTGATCTCTGCCTTGCATACATGGCAATGTCTCACCCTGCTGTATTGGAAATGCTTCATATCTGTAGGTGGACTGGTACATTTATTACCCACTGTAAGGACATTAACTGGTATGTGCCATTACTAATACATGCTGGTGGGGAAGAGATGTCTAATACACTTTCACAAACCATTGAAACAGACTCCCACCTAATGGCAAACAGTGCACCTCACTGGCTCTCCTCAGATGCAATCTATATGATTGTCTGGCTGACTGTCATATAACCATAGGGCTTCTGCATATGTCCTTTGTGTATGGGGCAATATGTGCTGATCGTGTAAATAAGGGTGAAAATGTGACAAGGCTACTAATGTACAATGATCCTATGATCCCATACGCTCATGTAAAATGTTCTAACATCTGCACAGACACCTAGCTACAGTGAGAATAGTACTACTATCAAGTAATATGTACAGAACAGTGTACATCATACTCATTCCAAGTTGGCTGCAATTAGATTGGAACACTTAGCATTCTAATGGTACACACTACAGATCACAGTACTTAACACATACACCACACTACAGATGTGCTGTTAACATCTCTGTATGGAATGTTATGGTAGATGACAACAGCAGGTCTTGTTCTAGTCAGGACTTTGGCGGAGCATGTCACTTGCTACAAACAAAATACTGCAAAACCCCATCTCTTTCTATGTCAGTGTGGTGATCATATTTATTTTGCAGGCAGATACACACACATATATATCAAGTAGGCTGGAGTGAAATTAGAACCCCTACCTATCTAGTGTTACACACTACAGCTCACAGTATTTACAGCACATGCCTCAGCTGAAGCCTGTGATTGAAGTGGCAGTTGGAAGTGTTAAGGTACATGACATCAACAGGCCTTGTGGGGTTTGGAGGCCGGCCGCATGTATTTACAGTATGCACCATGGCTGAATTCTGACAGTACAATGACAGTTGGTAGTGTTAAAGTACATGACATCAGAAGGCCTTGTGGAAGAGTCGGGTTTGGAGGCTGGCAGCAAGTGCAAGGGCTAAAATGTGCAGGCTCATTGAAATTTGAAAGTCAATGTGAGATTCCCATTTGTTATGCAGAGAGATATGCATACACACAAGCACACCAATTGGGCTGGAGTGAGATTAGAAACCCCCTAGCTATCTAATCTTACACACTACAGATGACAGTATTTACAGCATGCACCACAGCTGACATCTGTTTTATATACGACTGCAGGCGAATACTAGTGGAGTTTATAAAGTAGGCTTATGCTGAGTAGCGTATGTGGGCTGCAGAGTGACATTGTTTCTCGACAGTTCTCTGCATCTAGTAGCCTAGCAGCCAGATAACTGGTTTTTATCCTACTTGTGTGTCTACAGTAGCCATTTTGTCCATATGTGGCTGTTTGAATTTGGATGGGAAAGCCTGTGGACCACAACAGTGTTTCCTGTCAATGCATGCATAGACAACATGATACATAACACCACCTGTTCACCTGTTAGTATATGTGTTGTGACATCCAGCAGGAACAGTTGGCTGTAGGAAAGTGCATTATCTACTGTTGAGTCCTTACATTTGGTCCTTTAAGCAACATTATATATGTCATACTGCTGTTTTAATCACCATTTTCAGGGTATGTAGGACAACAGAGACATACACAGACATATAGACATATATCTGCAAATAATAGGGATGTGAACATACATGGAGGTGTGTGTGTGTCTGTCTGTCTGTCTGTGTGTGTGTGTGTCTGTCTGTGTGTGTGTGTGTGTGTGTGTGTGTGTGTGTGTGTGTGTGTGTGTGTGTGTGTGTGTGTGTGTGTGTCTGTCTGTCTGTGTGTCTGTGTGTATGTGTATGATATAGGTATATGTGTTATGTAGATGTATGGGGAGAGACAGAGATGTATGTGTCTATATATATATATATATATATATATATATATATATATATATATATATATATATATATATATATATATATATATATATATATATATTGATATATATATATATATATATATATATATATATATATATATATATATATATATATATATATATATATATATATATATATATATATATATATATATATATATATATATATATATATATATATATATATTGATATATATGTACAAATATATATATATATATATATATATATATATATATATATATATATATACACACACACACACATATATACATAGGGAAAGTGAGATACTGACAGACAGATATGTATACATATATGCATGTATCTGTAGACATATCTCTATATAACAAGTCATTTTGAGTGGGGTTAATAATATTACACCACAAACAGACTGACAGTCTGTAAAACAAAAAGTAATACTACCTGACATCCAAAATAAGTGGTTATGTCTGGATTAGAACCATGAACACCACCACACAACCTAATTGCCCTAGTCCTTTGAGCCACACACGCTGCATGACAGGCAGTGATCATTCATCACACAATCAACTACTTACATACGTATATTGTTATTCCTGCACTAAGTAGTATAGAGAATGTATGATCAATTTCTATATTACTGTCCTGAGACTGCCTGGCATGCTGATATACCATTGATGAGTTTGTGTTACATCAGTTACAAGGGAACACTGCTGTGTTGTGGTGGTGGAACACCACTACATGTTCTTCTGATTTACACAGTAGTCTGACTATCTTGTCACTCCACTTTCTAACATCTCCCTTGACAGATGTACCAGTAATCTGTTGCAGTAGGACTATATGACTGTTCCATGCATGAGACCTAGTGAGTACTCATGGAAACAAGGTAGTGGACTGGGTATCTGTAGTCCCATGTGGATGTAATTTCTGTCCGAGTAGCCCACTATATTTACTTGGATAATGTACCAAATACATACATACAATGCCATATTATAATAATCCTTATGAGTGCTGTGTAGGCTACAGATGTACCTTGTAACTACAACAGCAGATACAACTGTAGTTCAGGGCTGACTCTGTGTAATGCAAGCAGTACACATCCAATATATGAGTAGGTACAGGATGTGTGGATTGCTTGCTATCATTTTTAATTTCTGTATGTGAGTAGGAGTATGATGTCAGTCCCTAGGGAAGTAGGTTGTCAGTGAATGTGCTATGCATTACCTGTTAGCCAAAGCCAAGGAGTACTGAGCATGCCTATGTCTGCCTACAGGGACATCAGCAGAGGGTTTCTCCTCCGAGTTCTCCTGTGACTGTAGCTGTGGTTACCTAGGCACTGGTAGGGGGCTGTGTATCCCTTCCCTTTGCTGATCATGCTGCAGCTGTTTCCACAGGATCATATTGTATAGCATACCACATACTGTGACTATATGTGCACGTGTGGCTGGAGAATACTACAGGACTCCACCAAATATATCTAGGCACTGGAACCATGACTTCAGAAGCCCAAGCACATGCTCTATGATGTTCCTAGTTTGTGTGTGTGTTCATTATGGGATTCTTCTGTGGGTGTGTGTGCATTTTAGATGGGTATTGTCATCCGTGGTTCCAGGGTGTAGCCATCATCCCCAGTAAATGGCCATGTGGGATGTCCCCCCTAGCAAACATCTGGTACAGCTGTTATGTGTGCCAGATATGGGAGTTGTGATAACTGCCAGGGCTGCCAGCACACTCATTCAGGATAATCCCCTGGGTATTGCACATAACCTGGCAGTTGATGGAGTGGTACACCTTGTGGTTAATGCAGATTCTACCCTGCTCACCAGGTGGAGCCTTGATGTGTGCATGGGTGCAATCTATGGCACCCAGTACCTCAGGGTAGTGTACTACATGGTAGAACTATTGCATATTGCTGGCTCTTACCTCAGGGGAGATGGGAAATGGTATGTGCTCACTGGAATGTGGTAGCATAGCACCAGGAACTGGTGAAATATCCTGGATGCAGATGCCTGTTTCATCCCCAGCATGTCCCCAGTTGGTCTTTGAAATGTACCTGTAGCTAGTATCCTAAGGGCTACACATACCTTTGTTTCCACTGGGATGGGTTCCCCTCTGTTGGCTGTGGTTCTGAGATGAGGGTGGCAGAGCTCAATCAGTTCATGTAATATGTCCCTGTCCACCCTGTAGCACTCTACAATCTTCAGCTCATGTAGCTGCTGGAAGGTTACCCTGGGCCTGAACACTCTTCTCCTTCTCAGTCTAGGCCTATTGTCAGCAGCAGCAGTATTGACTTCAGCATCTAGCACATACAGATGTAGCAGACCTGCAGCAGCTCCTAGCATTATCTCAGTTAAATTTCCCAAGTCTGTACTGCAGTGGTCCAGAGTATTGTAGGAAAATCAGAATGTTGGGTGTATGCATACTTTATACAGGTCTGCTGTAGGTCCAGCATGTGTGGTTAGCTAATTATTATGCATTTCACCTGCCTAGATTCTGACTACCTACATCATCACTATGGCCTGGGATGTCCTTTTAAAGTGAACGCAGTCAGCTATGGGGCATCCTTGCAAACACATGCACCAGGAATTAAAAAATTCTTAAAACTAATGGGACACACCCCCCTGCTGCCATCCAGATTCAGTGGAAATATCAACATGGTGTAGGAGCATACACAAAAGGGATATGTGGACATGGTTGCTCCTTTTACCGGTTCAACACATTCACCTCATTTGCATACATATACATGCTGACAACCTGGTAACTACATAGTTTATTGCCATATGACCTAGGCAAGAGTACCAATGCACCATTGTATGGACCTGACGTAACATCCTATAAACCATTTCTGACAAATATTATAAAATATTTTATTATTTTTCAATTCAGCATATTTGAGCAGTGCAGCACATAGTACAAATGTGCCAAAATCATTAAAAAAATTATTTTTACATATCCCCTTGCATTTTCAGACATCCACAATGCATTTTTCACATATCAATGCATGTGACCTAACCATTTCAGGGGAGTTATGTCCATATTTGTGGACTTTTACATCCCCTTCTTTCCGTGTACACTCCTGTACGTGGAAACCATTTGCACTACAGATATGGACACAGTGTCTACACAGATGCCTTTCTGCTTGTTGGATCGGTCCAGCTGGGTCATTTGCATAAGATTCACTTGCTTATGAGGTAATTTTCATTACACAAAACTTTTGTTGTTTTAGTGTGCTTGTGCACTGCTAAGCAGCGCTTACTGAATCTAAAACCATTCACGCTTGTGTGTGTATCTTGTCATGATGCGTACGACACACAAAAAAAAAGTGTAGGCTTTAATGAATCTCCCCCCATGCGAAAACTGTTTTCATAACATTTCAGAAAATGAAAAGTAGGTGTTATATTACAGGGTATTCAGAAACAAATAGTGCACTATAGTAAGTAAAAAAGTGCAACGAATGGCTGCATGCAGTGAGAGGGTGAATCAGAAATTCATGTAGTACAACCACCCTAGTGAATAAAATATTGAGTACACATCACATGCAAATGATTAGATAATGACATGTATATAAGTGTGCACACACTAATAAGATCCATCACACATGTAAGTTACAAATTTACATTTAAATTCATGTTTATTATGGTGCTTAAATTCTTAAGCATGTCACAAGAACAATAAACTCAAATAATGTAGTAAATTAATTTGAAATTAAAAAGAACTGCAAAATGAACTACATTTGTAAAACAATTTGTAGTAAAACAAAATAAATATAATTCAGGCTAAACAATAGTGTGATTTGCAACAAATAAATGAGTGCAGGAACTTCATTAGACAGAAAGTTATACTATTAAAAATCAGCTGTCACAGTTAAGTAGCCAATGAATAAAGGCTGTAAATGAAACTAACTCACAAACATCATGACCTAAGAAGAGATGACCAGTTCTAAAATGCAGTGTCTGGCAGCCTTAAAATGTTACAAGAATGATCCCACACAGCTGTATCTCTTATAACTATAAAATATATGAAATTATAAAACATGGCTAGATAATTCAAAAATGTAAAAAAATTGTGTAATGAGCCACAGCAAAAACCTTATCAGAGTACCATTGTTTCTCTATGCAGAAGGGCATCACTCATGCTAACATGCCAGTAGTAACATCTCCTTTAGCTAGTCATTACAGTTGTGGCTGCCTTGGAAGCCAGTGTCTGAAACATTGCATGCCACCATCATAAGCATTACAGAACAGGCTGTCAGTAGCTGACATTCCATCATCTCATGATTACAAAATAGCTAGCCGCAACCATGTAAACATAAAACATCATACAGGAGCTAGTAGATGTGCCTGATTGGGAAATAATTTTGCAGTCCTCTGCCTCATGAATCCAATACCCACCTCCTAGAGATGATGCTTATTTGTGTGGAGGAGAATGTTTGGTTTCCACAGATAATAGAGGAGAGAACTGCTACCACTTTGTATGCATTGTATGACAAAGTCTGTATTCCTGGGGTCCTGAGGGTTGTGGATTGCATCCTCTTAGCTAAAAATGCCTCACCTGCTCCACATGGCATCTGGTATATCAACTGAAGGGCTAACCCTTCCATCAACTGCCAAGAGGTTTATAGTGGACAGGGAGTTGAATACAATGAGTCTATCCAGACAGTTCCGATGATACCCACATCTGGCACATGTGCAGTCTACATCAGTGGTTTATATGGGGGACCTTCCACAAGGTCATCAAGTGGGTAAATACATATAGTACCATCCAGAAGATCATGGCAATCTAGTTCCATGAACATATTAGTAGACCAGTCATAAGCATGTTTGCCATTGCGTGTTTCAGTTGATACTGCATATGCTTTGAAGCCATGGTTGATAATTTCCATCTACAACATCCAGACAGTGGTGATGAAGATGGCACACAACACTACTCCAATTCAGATATAGAACATGTGAGTTCACAGAGCAAAATCCCCACTTCTACTGCCTGGACACATCTGAATGCAATGCAGTATGTTCCAGAGATTTGCAGCAAGATCTTTGTATTGTATGCCATGCTACACGATATAGTACTACAAATAACGTTACTGCTAAGGAGGAATAAACCACTCACTGATATACCTATGTCAGCAATAGAAGATGAGTTGTTAGCAGGCATTCATGCTAGGCTGACAGGCACAGTACTTTCTGTTTCTTACAAATAGGCAGCATCTGTTCCACAGTTATGAGCCTTGACAAGAAAAACATAGAATAAAACTGATGCATGCATTTATTCACCCCAAGGCAATACATTACATTGTGCTGAATGGCCACACTGTGCAACAGATGTTACCATGCTCACATTATCCAGAGAGCTGGGAAGAGAACAGCCTTCATAATTTCCCCAAGTGGGGGACCACAGTGGCACAAAACTGCAAATCTACCGGAGGGGGAAGGATCATAGATAGCAAGCACACCCATGACTACAGGTTGTGGGATGTCAGGGACTGTATCCTCAGATGCTGGACTGGAAGTTCTATGGGTGGAATTCTGGCTGTATGTACCATCTGACCCTGCATTGTCAGGTCCTGAGGCAACTGATCAAGGTGATAGAGTAGCACAATGGTGGTGCAAGCAGGAATTTTGCTATAGCCCCTGATATCTGGTTATTGCATTGAATGGTGTCCAGTACACCATGGTCAGGCATATTTATATTGTTAGTTGTGGTTGTGGTACATGTGTAGGGACATGAGCTGATGTTGAACTCTGGGTTCCTAAATGGGATGCTTGGTAGGGTGTGCCCAAAGTGAAACTGAAAGAGCATCAAACACATGCAGTAGTGAGGAAATCCTTCTGTGTGGCTCAACTTATAAGTAAAGACATGGCATCAAGATCAAAGAAAGTCATAGTGCCATTGTACTTGAACCTCACAGGCTCATAATCAAGTACAATGCTCCCTTCTGCATGTACCTAACTAGGCACTTACACCATTTAGAGTGGCCCCAGAGCTTTCTCACTAAAAAATACAAAACATGAGACACAAGTCTTATGCAGACTGACTAAAGGCCCTATACCTTTACTCTGTATCATATAGTTTATTGAGAGGGGACTTATGCCTGACCTACAAGGCATTCTCTGATCCAGCCCTGATGAAAATGTTACATATTCACTAGAAAAATTATACAAGGTTTACACATTCCATTATTTGTGACTCTAACAGAATTTTCTTGAGAGACAGATTTGTATCTCAAAGGCTACCCCCATTTATCTAATAAACTCCCATGTTCATAAAACAAAGCCCATCCATTTATCCAAATTCTTTTTGAAGAGCATGAGGGATGGGCTTTGTTTTATGAACATGGGAGTTTATTAGATAAATGGGGGTAGCCTTTGAGATACATGTAAGTGTCCATAGCCAGGAGTGGAGGCAAACATAAACAGTGTGGTCTTATCAGGTACATTGTGTGTCACCTCTGTGTACCTGCCGTGTCAGTAGTCTCCCATCCTGACTATGCAGGATTGCCATCAGCAACAGCAGCACATTAAGGGCTGCCAAATGGTCTGCTATTGCCTGAATTCCCTGCAATGGTAGAAGTTCTGCACACAGGTTCACACTGATCTCTGAGCACCTCAGACAAGGTCTGATTAGCATCTGTTTGTGCCTGTATCACAGCTCTGAAAACCCATGGATTGATGCCAAGGGTAATAAACCAGGTTATGGAATATTCTGGTCTCATGGCATCAATGATTAAAAGCATGCCTCTCCACAATAACTTATGTGCTCACCTTGGGGGGGTGCATTCCTCTATTGCTGCCTGCATTGGTGGTGACTGTGTATAAAGTATAGGTCTGACACTGACAGGATATTCTACACAAAACAAAGGTGATGTTAAAGATTCATCCTGGATCTCTACAGTCTTCTCAGTTGTGAGACAGAGGAGTATTGCCCCCACTGCTACTGTTGCTGACAGTACCACTGTGTTTACAGGCTATGCCAAGTGTACAATACCTTCATCATAAGCCTCTAGAGATATGCCAACATTCAGCATTTGTTGATTTGTAGTGACAGATCCTCTCCCACCGGAACATGTGAATGCATGCAGATAACTTACCAATGTAAAATCTAGTACATGTATGATACCCATCACAGTCTCCTGCAGAGCAACATTTTCCTTCAGCTCCATTCTACATGTGCCATGAAAGGTTCAGCTACACCTGTGGGTACCCACATAGTTCAATGCGGGAATTCAGGGTCATCCACTTCAGTCAACATTTGCTGCTTCACTGCCCCTTCACCCCTGTGGTGGGCAGATGCCTGCCTTCTACTGTGAAGTGACTGTTGTGACATGGTGACATAATGTTGCAGGTGTGGGCATCAGTGACAAGTCCACTATACCTTGCACCTCCACCAGCAGTATCCCCATTAGCCTGCCCTGCTGTCTTTGTGCATCAGTCACATCGCAAAACTCTGACTTTTGCTGTGATACCCTCCCAAGACTGCAATCTGTCCTTCCTGTTCCCTGTAACCTACTTGGTCACAACATTCCTACAGGACTACAGCTTATCCTGCCTGTTGCCTGTGCCCTGCCTGGTTGCATTGCCCCCCCCACACACACACACACACACATACAGGACTGAAGCCTACCCTGCCTCTTCCCTGTGCCCTGCCTTGTTGCACACCCCACAAGATTGCAACTTGTCCTGTCTGTTATCTGTAATCTGCCTGGTTAGAACCCCTCCACAGGACTGCAACCTATCCTATCCTATTCTGGCCTATCCTATCTGTTCCCTGTACTCTTCCAGGTTGCACATCCATATATCTACTGGACTACAACTTGTTCTGAATGTTCCCTATGCCCTGACTGGATGCACCCCTTTTCCCAGAAGACTACAACCTAGTTTGCCTATTCCCATACTCTGCCTGGCTGTATCCTTCTCACAGGACTGCAACCTGTCCTGCCTGTTGCCTGTACCCTGCTTTGTCACACATTCTCCCACAGGACTTCAACCCATCCTAAGTGCTCCCAGTTCCCTGTCAGTTTGAGCCTCCATATCGTTAGTCCCCTGTGTGCAGTGTTTTTACACATACAGTGCACCACTGTGTGACAGAGTATGTGTGTGCCAGCCATGCAGCCTTGAGCAGTCACTGCAATGTGGTGTGCTTTACCAGTAATCCAATCTGCTGTCACTTTCCCTATCTGTTAGCATGCTCAGATATCCACTTTGTTCAGCATTCTGTATTGTTCACTGTAATGCAGTCACCTATAAAATGGTGAGCATGCTTTTTATCAGACTATTACTATGCTCCTAGTGTAGTATGCTAATGAGTTGCTTTAGCATTTGGATTGTCTCTGAATCTTGCTAATAATGAATTGAATTATCACCTCTATTCCATGCTGTGTGGCCTGGTCCACTTTGTGACTGAGCACTCATATCAGTTAAGGTGTACGTTGCTATGGACTCCAGCCATGCTACTAAAGATCTGCATTGTGCTAATGACCATAATCATTGCACTACCCAGCTGCCCATCATGGCTGTGCCCAGACATGTAGGTCATGTATTGTGTGTGCACTTATGGAGCCTATCTGCATAACAGTTATCTTTTCCTGTAATAGCCGTTTGTATTATACTTCTATCTTGCTACTCTGCTGCCAGTCAATGCTCACCATGTGGGATCTGCATTGTGTGGTGTTGTACCTCGGCTATCATTTTTGCTCCTAAATATGACAATGTGAATGGATGTGGCCTCAGTATGATGTGACTCTGATGGGGGTCCCATGAAGCACAAAATCTTTTTACACATGCTGCACATGCAGCATACAGAGCACCTGCTGGAGGATTATGATAGCTCCCTGTATAAAGTGCATTTCTATCATGTACTTACCAGGGTAGTGAGGGATACTACAAACATCATCTTCTCTGGTGAGTGTGCCAGTATAAATGAAAGGCTATTAGGATGCTCCACCTTGACCTCCTCTGCCAATGGGATGAAAAGTTTGAGAAGAAGCATGGCTATATTACAGTAAGAGTTCTGTTTTTGCTGAGTCACTGTACAGTAGACCTAAAAAGTATAGCTATACGTTTATTTATTTGTTTATTTATTTATTTATTCCAGTTTGATGACTGAGGAGGTCCACTGGGCTTGCGGAGCCCGTTTTCAGTGGAGGCCCGGGGAGAAAAGCTCCAACAATACATAGTTACATGAATAATTGCTAAGAAACTTTGCATTACTGACAAATAAACAGGTAGCGTTCATAAAGAAACAATTACAATTTTGTTTAGGTGTAAAAGACAGGCAAATGGCCTTGTGGCTAGATTTTACAGTATAGTTATTTATACAAAATACAAATGAGCCAGGTTAGCTAGGTGAGAGGTTAACCAGGAGTAAAAGTGGAAGAGACCTTGAGAAGTATAGGGTGAAGAGTACAGTTGCATTGCCTGTTTGAGTAAAGGTGAGAATGAAGAAGAGTTTTAAAGTTTTCGAGGTTATCGCAGGTCATAAGAGTGGAGGGAAGTGCATTCCATTTTTTTGGCTAAGGTAAAGGAAAGCAGAAGTTGACCAGCTGGGCGTTTGGGTTTATGGATGGTGATTAGGTTTTGGTGGGTAGATCTAAGTGTTCTATGGGGATTATATGGTTGTAGGATATTGGATAGCGCAGGGCACTTGCTAGGCTGGAATAGTAGTCTACAGGCAGTCATGATTTGGAGAAAGTCAAGTTGGTTATGGAGTTCAAGCTAGTTTAATGAGTGAAGGGAGGAACAGTGATGAGAGGAAGATATGGCTTTGGTAGCAAATCTGGAGATTTTATTGTAACATACTTCTAGTTTGGAGGATAGTGAGGAGGATAAATTAGTAAGCAGAGGGGCACCATACAGTAGAGAGGGAAGGAGATAAGTAGTGGCAAGAGTTAGTCTGGTAGCAGGAGAGAGGAAGTGGTTGTTTCTATAAAGTAGGCTGAGTTTTATGTGGGTTTTCTTTATGTTTAGCTGGACGTGAGTATTAAATTTTAGTTGTTCATCAATGGTTACACCAAGAAGTTTGGCAGAGGGAACAACCTCTAAAATGGAGTTGTTATGGCTGATTATTTGGAATGAATTTTTATCAATAGGGGAGGACTTAGAAGGAGAGAATAGAAGGAGTTTAGTTTTGTTAGCATTTAATGAGAGGTGATTTTGGAGCATCCAGTTTTCGGTAGTTGAGAAGGCTGTTTGTGTCAGTAGTTGGAGATCTGTTAAGATGAAGGCGCAGCAGATCAAAGTAAAATCATCAGCATATTTCACAATTTTAGTATTGGGTATGGCCTTATGAAAGTCATTAATAAAGATGTTGAATAGCACTGGGCCAAGTATGGATCCTTGGGGTACTCCAGTGGGGGTAGGATGGAAGATGGAGGTGCCCTGGCCCCATTTGACAGCCTGGGACCTGTCAGAAAGATAGCTGGAAAACCAGGAGAGAGTTTTGTGGGAGATAGTGAGATTAGACAGATGATTTAGAAGGTGGGTGTGGGAAATGGTATCAAAAGCTTTTGATAAGTCCAGCAGAACTGAGGATACTAAATTACCAGAGTCATGGGCTAAATTGACAGTATGTAAGAAGGAGAGAAGGGCGGTGTTGGTACTATGTCCTGGGTGGAAGCCGTGTTGGGTAGGAGAGAGTAGCTGGTGTTTGGTAAGGAATGGCAAGAGCTGAAGGTGGATGCATTTTTCAAGGAGTTTAGAGCGAGTGAAAAGGATGGCTATGGGGCAGAAATAAGAGATGTTAGAGTTTTTGCTACCCTTGTGAAGTGGAAGAATATATGCAGAGCACCATAGTTTGGGTACATAGGATACAAGAAGGGATCTATTGATCAATATGCTAATAGGGAGAGCAATACCATCGGAGGCTATTTTTAAGAAGGAGGAGGGAATGTTGTCAGGGACATTGGAGCAAGGCTTTAGTTTAGAGAGTAGTTTCTTTATTAGGTAGGTGGGGATGGGTTTGAGTTTGAAAGTAGGAGGGAGAGGATGTTTGGGTGGGGTTGAGGGTTGTTGTTGGTAAAGGTCTTGGTTAGCTCAGCAATAGAAGTGGTGAAGAAGGTGTTGACAGTGAGGCAATTTCAAGTTCAGATTTGCTGGTGGTGGGGCAGGGATTGTTTTTAGTACCTGGCCTAAGGAGGGAGTTGATAGAGTTCCAAAATTGTTTGGGTTTTTTTGCATGATTTGTTTGCATTTTGATGTAGTAGGACATTTTATCATTGATAACTTGTTTTTTGGCAAGGTTTCTTAGCTGTTTGTATTTAAGTAAGATGTCTGGTTGTTTAGTTTGGAGGTATGTTTTCCAGGTTTTATCTCTTTGTAGCATAATCTTTTTGGTGTCTTTGGTAAGCCACGGGGTGGATTTAGTTTTAACTTTTTGTGTTCTTACTGGAGCTAGGGAGTTAAGGACATTTAAGAAAGTTGAATTGAAAAAGTCAATGGCTGAGTCTAATGGAAGAGATTTCAGGAGGTTCCAATTGGTATTCCTAAATGAATCAGAGAAAGTAGTAGGGTTAAAGTTAGAGAGATTCCAAGTGTGGATGAACTGGTGGGAGTGTGGGGAGGTGAGGGAAGCTCAATGGTTGAAGGCAGGGAGGTGGTCTCCTAATGGGTCTGGTATGACACCAAATTGTATGACTTAATTGGGATGAGATACTAGGATCCAGTCTAGTATGGAGCCTGGGGGGGTGGTTTTGTTAGGTCTAGTGGTGGTGTTAGTAAGCTGAGTGTAGTTAACTAGATTGATTGACATGGTGGGGTTAGGGTTGTTGATTTTGTTCCAGTCTATATTTACATCACCCAATATGTAGGTTTCCAGTTTAATATTTGAGGAAGCCCAGGAGAGGATGTCTTCCAGGGTGTTGGTGTTGTTACCTGGAGGAATATAGAGGGAAATGAAACAGATTATTTTATGATTGTTAATTTTTAGAAGGCCTGCTACAAGTTCAGCATTATTGAAAGAAGGGATGGGAGTAGGATATGGAGTAAAGGACAGCTGGTTGGATTAGATTAGTGCTACACCACCACTTTGAGTGCTTAGGCAGTCAGATCAAAGTGATTGAAATTTGGGGGGAAGGAATTCAGAGTCACTTATGTGAGGTTTTAGCCAGGTTTCAGAGATGGCTGCAATGTCAGGTGAGTTGTGAGTGAGCCAGGCATGAAAGTGGGTTGTTTTATTTTTTAGGCTTTGGGCGTTGATGGTGAGGAATTTGAGGTATTTATTGGTGGAATTAATGTGGGACCTAGTGTGGTTAGTAGGAGAGAAGTTTCGTCCTGGATTAGGGTGAATGTCACTGGCTAAGCAGAGGTAAGTGAGATAAGGAATAAGTTGTTTTGGTTTGTACTTAGTTAGAAGTGTCTGGTAATGAAAAGGTTTGGTTTTGTAGTATTTAGTAGTGATTGGGAGAAGTTTTACTTTGAAGAGGAGGGAAGGGTGGGAGGGAACTAAAGAGGCTGAGATGTTGTGGAAGTGTGAGTGGGGGAGGTAGGGAGGAAGAGGTTGAGGGAGTAAATGGAAGCAAGTATATGAGGTGGCATGGTATAGAGGAAGTAGAAGAAGGATGAGGATGGATGTCAAAATAAAGGTTTTAGGAGTAAGAGAGAGCATGATATGTGGGGCCTGTTGGATGTAATAGAGAGGAGGTTAAGGGACTTAGGTTGGAAGGGGTGTGGTAGTGAGAGGCAGGTGGGGTGGAGGGAAAGTTTTGAGGATTCATTGGTGGTGAGAGGGAGGGATGTTAGGAGGAGAATAAATGTAGGAGCACTGGGTGTGGGTGGAATTTGGGGGTAGGGTAGGCGAGCAGAGTGAGCCCACAGGGCGAACGGAGTGGGATAGAGCAACCAGCTGAGAAAAGTATCACCCACTGCTGTTCAGGGTTGAGGTAAGTAGGTTGTACAAAGCAGAACTTTAAGAAAGAATAGAGTTACAGTATGTAAGAAATGTAAGGGGAGTTTTATTCCTAAGTTTGTTTAATGTAGGGAGGGGGTGATTCCTAACAGGTTTGGAGAGTGTGGAGTGGGATTTGAGAAAGATTTTTAGTTTGTAGGCAAGTGGAGATAATATTGGGCATAAGGGATTTAAATTATATGGGCTATAGGCTGGTAGATGCTGCCACCAAGTGGAAATAGGGAAAATAGTAGGTGGGAAAAATGGTCAAGTCTCTTAATGTTTATACTAGATGGAGTTCAGAGACGCAAAATCAAATAATAAGGGGGGAGAGGGAGCTTGTCTACTGCTTTTATGGACATGTTGTACTCATTAATGTGTCACTTCTGTTTTGCAACAGAGGACGAATTTGTGCAAGCAGAACAGTCTGCCAGTGGAAGTAGACTAGACTCTCCAGGAAATAAGGAAAGTGTACTGTACTATTGCCATTACTGTATCTGCGGTTAACAGGTTAATCACAATGAGCATTTTGTGATTTTAATTTTCATTTTAATAACACTGCTATAATGACCTGCTCTTCAGATATGTAGGGTGGGGGGAGGAATTGGGGGCAAGGTTTGTGATAGGTTTGGTAGAGATATGGGACTGAAATTTCACCAAATCTGTCTGCTAGCAGGTTTGCTATCTCTACGGGATCAGTGTGCAATACCAATAATCACTATTTTGGCACATGCTTGGGTCCTACCTTTTAAACTATGTACATAGCTGTAAAAGGCCTTATGATTATCCTTGGCTGTGATTGCTAATTTTTTCTCAGAGTTACACTTAGAGGATTTGCCTTCATTGCTTTTATAGAATGCTAATTTCCTTCCATTTTTACTATGTTTTTGTCCCAAATTGTGTCCGTTATACTTTTGCCATATCTGTATAACAGCAGTATGTGAACTGGTTAGCACAATGCTGGGGATTTTTTTTTTTCCATTTCAATATTTCACCATTGAGTAATTATTCATCTGACTTTTCATGCTATTATTCATTGTTTTCCTGTGCATTTGCCTTGCACACTATACCACTTGTACTGCATTGACATCCCTTGGTGTTATCCTCTGTTGTTTTACATTGTTTTGCTCACTGTTATTTTTCCTCCCATGGTCTGTCTTAATGAAGTACTACATTACATTTACCACTGTATTTGGTTTCCATTCTGGTCTCATCCTGATTTTGTTTTAACTATGTTGTTTTGTTGTTTAATTTTTCTCCATTTATTTTCATTTATTTTGTAGGATAAGCCATGGACCAGACAGTGGTGAGGTTGCATCATCATGCTTTCCAATAGCCAATACACTGACTGCTTGGATGCCAACAGTCCCCAGACCTGCTTATCTACAGGGTGATGGTAGTCATTTTGTGAATGATGACTTGGAGTACTCACAGGTGGCTCCTGTTGCTGTTTCTCTGGTGAATGGAATAGCCTCATTATTAGAAAATAGTACAGAATTCCTCTCCTAGGTAATCCAGCATGAGTTTTGCTATCTAATGTGGACTGAGGTTAACTACTGGCTTGGTGTCCATATAGGTATCCTGGGGAGCTTCTTAGATTCATTGGTGACTGCTAAGCTAATGACCCTGGGAGGCCTTTTTGAGGCTAGCCATGCCACCAAAATGTATATGAAAAGTTTTGATACCCTAGGGTTATTTTAGGGGGTATTTGTAGGCATGGGCATAGGTAATCAAACATGTACAGGCTGCCTCTCTCTACTAGAGACATAGGTGCCTGACCAGGGATAAATTTCTAATTTTCCATCCACTGGTCAAAGTTATGCTTGAATTGGGTTAAAGAAGAACTCTGCATCACATGGATGGGAAGCCTGTTGCAGAGAAGGGGTTGTCTCTGAGACACATGCCTGTCCCTCCAGCATGTCCTATTTATATGTTGCAGATGAGGTTTAGGTCCTTAGATCAAATATTTCTGATGCAATTTGTTTTGTGGATGTGCAACAGGTCCATCATAGCTGTATCAGAGAATGCTTTGTAGGCCAGGCATAGTAGACTTGTACAGGGATAGGGATTTGAGGTGGTCTATGTAGGACATTTTGTTTATGACCTGTATTCTTTTTGTGAGCAACCACTGTGGACAAACTAGTTGTTCCATTTACCTGATCAGATACATACCATATGGGGTATTATACTCAATGATTGGTCTGATCAGGGCTGAGTTCAGATGAACAATGACATCTTTGACCTAGATGCCATACCCTTGCTTATAAGTTGTGCAACATAGAATGACTTCCTTACTAGTAAACACATAATGGTTAAGACTGGGTTACTGTCTACATGATTCCCAAATCCCTAACTACTGCATGTACTCTTAGGGGTGTATTATCAATGTGGTAGTTTCCAAGGGTAATCATCTCTCTGAAGGATACTATTTTGCATTTATTTGGCATTGAGCTTTTGGCTGTGGCTCTGGCACAAGTCATTGTCAGGCCTTCTTGGTGGGTATTTGTGTCATTGAGGGATCATGTGACTATGCCTAGATTTCAATCATCTGAAAACTTAGCCAGAAGCCCTTGATGTTGACCTTGATTTCAGAGAAATAGATGCCAAAAAGGAGTGACCCTAGCACCAAACTTTGAGGGACTCTGTTAGTGACTGGCATTTCTTTGAAAGCAGACTCACTATCTTTGAGCCTACTAGCTACTCAGTGGGAGACATAGGGGTTTTTACCTAATTTTGTTATTTTTTCTACAATGTATGAGAAGAGTATTGTATCAAATGATTTTGGCCAAGCCAAGACAGGCACTATGCACCATCTTGTTCTCATTCATTGCTTTGTGACCTTCTCTAAGACATCACCAGGTCAAGAAGCCATGACCTGCTCTTGATGAAAACAAACTGGGTTGGACCCAGTGAATGAAGGTTTCCTATGCCATTGTTCATTATCTCTGTGATAATTCTTTCCATGGCTTTCCATATGAGACTAGTCAGACTTATGGGTCTGTAGTTACTTTAGTTCATCGATGGCCTGCCCTTGTGCAGAGAGATGACAGTTGCAGTCTCCATGCTGCTGGCATGAAGCATGTCTGGAGGCAATGGTAAAATACTGATTCTACTAGCCCTGATGGGTCATATTTTATGCTAATAAGAAGTATCCTGGGATATTACTGGGGCTCATTGATGCAAGGTTCTTAGCCTTGGAGAGTGCACTGAGAACCTGTTCCGTAGTAAAGCTGAGCATTATGGTTATAGGCATTGCCTGCGAGGTTTCAGGGAGAAGAGATGGTGAAATTGGAGGTAAATGTATCAGCTAGTAGATTTACTATATCTTCTGGCCCGGTATAGGTGAGTGTAATTCTTTAATAAATTCACTGTAAACATAATGCACAGTCCAACAAATAAAATAAACACCCACAGGTTAAAATGGATTTTCGTCACTATAAAGACTTCATCAGATAAATGCATACTTATTTTTAACTATAATAACATCACAATAAATAAGACACATTTTAAACTTTTTTAAAACTTTTTAAAAACTTTTTTTTAAAACTTTTTAAAAGGTTTTAAGTTCATTTGCCAAAGAAAGGCTGATTTTAGTAACCTTATGATTGATTTAAAACTTTTTTTAAAGAAAAAGAACCTGGAAATATTTTTTTTCAGGGACAAGAAAGACACCCAAGCACTGATGGGGCACTCAGAAGGAAAAGTACTTTTAATCCACCCCTCCAGCCACGATTAAAAAACTTTGAGGCCATAGTGGAAAAAGAATTAAAAATGCGGACAACACAGAATGGGGTTATACCTAATTTAACAAGGGGAGAAAGCTCAGTATTGAATGAATCAAGGAACAACAAGTTTTTAAGAATAATGAGACCTGACAAGGGGGAGGTACGGTTTTCATGGACAGTTTTATTTATGAGTCAAAAATGATGGAAATATTGGATGACCCCACTAAATATACAAGAGTATCAATTAATGAAATCAACATTGCTAATAAAAAGATTTTTGTTACTTTAAATGATTTATTACTGGAGGGGACAATAGACATTAAGTTGTTCAACTACCTGTATTTAGAAAAAACAAAAGTACCATCTATTTCTGGGATCTGCAAAATACATAAGGATTTGAGGGACTCCCATTTAAGACCTATAGTGGCCTCAGAAGGTTTGGTTATTACCCCACTAGCAAAATGGTTAGACACTAAGCTTAAGGTTATGTCCTCAAAGGGAGTAAGTGTGTTGAAAGACTCCTGGGATATGCTGAGAAGCATTAAACCAAATATGTATAATGACAAAGTTATTTTTATAACCATTGACATAGTGGATCTGTTTACATCAATACCCCATGATGAAGGGATGGGGTGGTTTGAAGAAGCCTTGATAAAATATGGAAAGTTTAACCATAACGATTTCTGTTTGATTTTAATTTTAATGGAAATGGTTTTAAAGAACAATTTTATCCACTATGAAGGAGAATTTTTTTCAGCAACTTCAGGGAGTAGCAATGGGTGTTAATTGTGCCCTCATATATGCAAATATTATACTTTCCTTCTGGGAGGAGAAGAAGTATATACTGGAGTCTGAATATGTTAGATATTGGAACCTTTATAAATGCTTCCTGGATGACATTTGCCTGTTTTGGACTGACACAGAGGAAAGATTTTTTGAATTTTTTTAATTATATCTCAGGAACTACCTCTTTCCTAAAATTCACATATAATATAGATTATGAGAAAATGAACTACCTAGACATCACTATTAAGAAGGATGAGGATAGTTTTAAGTCAACAGTATTCAGAAAAGAAACATTCTCAAACTCTTACTTGTTTTACACCAGCTCTCATCCCCCACACCAGAAGGCGGGGTTAGTTAAAAGGCAATTTGTTCAGGGATGCAGAATGACTACAAAAGACAGTGACTTTTTAGAAGAATGCAAATTTTTGACTACATTTTTCAAGGAGAGAGGATACCCTGAGAATTTAATAGGAGAAATGAAAAATGAGATGTTAGAAGGCAGAAAGGGTAGATTTGGACCCATTTTAAGACATGAAAATACTGTTAGTATTGGTGCAAGAAGTGGAACAACTAGTAAGGAAAATGAGTTTGAGGATGCTTTTGTTACTGATTTTAATAGAGATTAAGTCACAATTAAAGGGATTTTGGAAAAAGAATGGGAAAGGTTTAAGAATATCTTTGATTTAGAGGTGTTTTAAAAAAAATGACATTTATTTATAGGAAGGGACAAAAATATCAAAAATATACTTGAAAATAATAAAGGAAATAAAATTATTCAAAAAGAAGGGAAAGTAGGCACATATAAATGTGGTTGTTGTCCACAGTGTACGTTCATCCACAGAGGAGAAACTGTTTATCTAGTGAGTAGAGATAAAATACTTGGTAGTAAATGTTTTGCTAATTGCAATACAAGTGGATTGGTTTACTTAGCAATGTGTGATGTGCCCATCATTCTATATAGGGAAAACAGAAAGAAAATTAAAAACTGGAGCATGACTATGACATTAGGAATAAGTGTATTAATAATTCCCCCATATAAACATAAACTTACATGTCAAAATGTTTATTACCATTTTTTGTGTTAGAAGTAGTACCTAAGGATATAAGAGGGGGGCCATGGGAGACTTGGTTGGAATATAGGGAATTATTCTGGCAATTAACAATAGAAGCCACCATGTGTTCAGGCTTGAATGAAGCAGTATCACTGGCCCCTGTTCTTAAGTTAAGAGCAGCAAAGCTGTAATACTACTGTGAATTTTTTATTTTGGCCACTAGATGGAATAGGAGGTTTACATGAAGGAATAAATAGACTGATGGAAATCTTAATCCCTGTTTTTTACACTATTTATATAATACAAAATATCTTAACATATATATATATATATATATATATATATATATATATATATATATATATATTGTTTTTTTTTTAAGTGTTTCTGGTAGCTTGTGATATGTGGTATTTATCAATTTATCATATGTTTTTATATATTTTTCTAGGATATTAATGTTCATAGACATACAGATTTTATGTATGTAAATTTTTTTAAAATGGTTTAATGAATTTCTTTACTTGATTGGTTAATGCTTATTGTTTTTAGTATAAATTACACACACTTAGAGGGTATGTATTCATCTGATGAAGTATTTATAGTGACAAAAATGCATTTTAACCTGTGGGCATTTATGTGTATTTGTTGGACTGTGCATCATGTTTACAGTGGATTTTTTTATGAATTACACTCAGCAGCTTGGTGTTTTCTTCCAACAGTTCTTCTTCTTACAGTTTTTGGTCATTTTGGTGTTGAGCACTTTTATTTCCTGTTTTTTTTACTCTCCCCCGGATTCACCAATCTTCCATGCAGGATTAGCATAGTCCTGCATGGAAGCACCCATTTAGGAGCAGGACGGCAGCGCACCATTCATATCAATGAGGGTGCACTGCCCGAGCTCCTAGACTTACATGGAGCATGTACGAATGCAGGGGTGTGTCTGAGAGCAGAGTTCTCTGAATAAACATGCCCCTGCAATGTAGAACAGCAGAAAGTGGGAAGAAATGAGTGAGATCACTCATAGGTGTCTGCATATCCCTGCCAACAGTTCCCCATGTGTGCAACAGCAACAGTACATTAAAATGAAATGAAGAAACCCGTGTATTCATTTTGTTTAAAAGTCCGAGTACAGCTAACCGTAGGTGAGCGGGTGTGCCCAATGCTTAGCTAGGGCTAAAGCAGCTGAAGAGGACAACAAGGAAGATATATGTAAATGAAACAGCAGAGCAATAGTGTAGTGGACAGAGCATTCAACTAAAGAACTAGCATTCCCAGTTTGAGTCCCACTGCAGCACAATCTATTTTACATGGCAAAGCACATTATAACCGATAGTTTTGTTGCAAAACCCACTAAATAACACATATTTATGAACTAGAGTACTGCAGTTAATGCACATGTGAAGTAGCTGTGTCATAACGAATAAGGCACTAGCAACCACGTTTAAGCACAACTAAGTAGTAGTAAGCATATGTAAGCACTAGTAAGGGTATTTATGTGCGTTTGCATGGGGGTAAGCACTGCCTACACAGATTAAGCAATGTGGAAGCTAATTGAGTATAAGAAACTGTAACTGGAAGTTAGCAGTGCTTAGCTCCACGTAAACCTGCTTACAACTGCTTTAAAGTGCCTTAATCACTCTGTATCCAAAGGCCCGTGTTCTGCCCAACAACAAAATAAACAGCCTCTGCAAGGCTCGAACCCAAGACCATGCACAAAGTGATTTAGCACTAAGCCATGCCAGATATACATAAATGTGATGTTGTCAGAAACATAACATCCAGCCCAGTCATGCAACAGTACAGAGAATGTATACCAACATCTAGATGCATGTGTGTGTGTAAATATATTAATATCTAAACAGATACATATCTATATATGTAGTTTTATATATATATATATATATATATATATATATATATATATATATATATATATATATATATATATTTATAAATCAATATTCAGAAATATATGCATATATATATATATATATATATATATATATACTTATATATGAACATATATACATGCAAATGCCGACATCTACACATATATATGTCAACACCTATATGTCCACATATACACAGCAAGTTACATATATGTACGCAGATATATCTCTCCGTTGGTATATATGAACATAGTTATAAATATGTAAGCAAATATATATATATATATATATATACCTACATAGATATATATGGCCATACATCTGTAGATAGCAAAGGTAGATTAACAGAAACATATATGTCTACATTCACCATTAATGGGGTTGAGAGGCCCCAAACAATATACATCTCGTACGAATTGGCAGACCCCCCACAGCCAAACACTTCTGCCCTGCAATACACTACCAAGTTTATTTTATTTTAAGTGTTTTATTTAAATAGGGATTTAAATTATTCATCTTTTATGTTTCACTTTTTTATATGTCATTCCCCTCTCCCCCACCCACTAGGCAGGCCGACCATTACAGGCCCATCCAACCCAGCCTCTCCTCGACCCATATTTACTTTACCCACAGTTCTGACTACCCCCCCCCCCCGCTGAACACATGCAGCCACCATCCCTTCTCTGGTTACCGGCCTGTAGCAACCACACCACTACACTTTACCCACCCTCAACTCCTCCTCCCCTCGGGACACATCTTGTATGTTGTCCTGATCCAAGTATCTTCGGTCTTCCACACGCTGTAGTCCATGCACATATAAACACAGCCATGCTTACCTTTGCAGACATGAGGTTATCGCAAAGGATAACACCCAAAATTTGGGTTGTCCTGCTTGGGACGACTTTAGTCTTGGTAATAACAATTGACTTCACGGGTGACTTTGTTTACACCAATGGTTTCATTGGTTTCATTATTAGGTAGTCAGTCAGGTTCAGGAGACAAGATCAGCCCTTCATGAGCGCAACCTGGGTGGGGTCCAGTGTTTGCTGGTTGCCAATGTCTTAGTCTATATGTTCCATGATAATGCATTCCATCCCCTTGCAGATCAGGCTCGTCAGACTGATGGGACAGTAGTTCCTGGGATCCAAGGTGAATCCCCCCTTGTGGAGTGTGATAACTGTAGCTGTGTGCCACTTAGTAGGATCGAAGCCTGAGGTGGGACAATGATTAAACATGACACTTAGGTGAGGTGCAAGTGTATTTTGTAGTTCATGTAGTACACAGCCTGGGATGTCATCTGGTCCCATGGATGCTATATTCCTAGCTGTGGAGAGTGTGGTTTCTACCTGTGTGGCTGTGATTACTGGAATTGGCAATCATTTGGTAGTGGGATGGGCTCCTTAGGGGGTGAAAGGAGGGTGAATGTGGCACTAAAGCGATCTGCCTGGATATTGGCAAACACCTTGAAATCAGTATATTTAATGCCATTCTGTTGTAGCTCAGTGCTGTTCTGGGCATTGCCGTTTAGATTCTGGACGTAACTATAGAATGCCTTGTGGTTGTCATTGGAATTTCTGGCAATCATATTTACATTACAAGATTTGGTGAATTCTGAGGGATCTCAGCTTCTTACTGAGGCTGGCAAGGAAGCTGTTTGCATTTTGGGATTATCCTCTTTTCTTCAACAGTTTCTTCCTTCTGTTGTATAGTTTGTTTATGGCAGTGGAGCACCAGATTGGCTTCCTTTTTTTTGGAGGACAGCATCTTGGTTCTATTTGGGATGGCACAATTCATGCACAAGTGGATGTGCTCATACAGTGTCTTAGTGTAGGATTCACCAGTTGCACTGTCAGCTCCCGTCTCCATGGGTGTTATGAAATTTGTCACGTCTGACTTGAGTAGCAAAACGTTGGCTTTGGGAGAGAGTTCTTATGGAGGTTGCCTTACTGGCGGGTGGGGGTGGGATGTGGATGTCAACGGTGATTACCTTATGGTCAGCCCTGACCAATGAGGGGGTGACCACTTGTGTGGAGCATCCATCTCCCATGTTGGTAATGACCAGGTCTAGGATATTGGAGCCCCTGGTTGGACAATGGATTAGTTGATCCAGAGGGTTGGAATGTATGAATTCCAAGAATCGTTGATAAAAGGTGTTGATACCCGAGTAGTTTTCCCAGTTAATGGCAGGGTAGTTGAAATCACCCAGTATTATGGTGTTTGGTTTTATCTTAATATTGCCCGGTATGTTTATAAAGGTGTAGTGAGAATCTTGGGGCATGGTGGGGGATCTGTAGCAAGCTACAATTTGGAGTGCAGTCTTACCTAGTATTAGTTGCACCTGGAGAAGCTCAGATGCATTGTGTTGGGAACTAGGTTGGAGGTGTGAATAACCTTGGTGAATATGGACACTCCTCCACCTGTAGTGTTGTGGTCTTAGCTTGATGCCTGAAATGTGTGATAAGAGTTGTAGCCTGGTATTACAGGAGTGCTCTCTGGAGCGTTGAACCAGGTCCCATTTACTGCACTGATAGCGATGTTCCCCATTTGTAGGTGTGCCTCAAGAGTGCCCTTGTAGATTTAGACATCTAGCATTGAGTAGCAGTACCTTCAGTTTTGCATGCTTGTACCTGTTATGGTGGTGGTTTTGTCCTATGAACCTAGATAAGGCACTATGGGGTGCCAAGAGTTGTAGCCAGTAACCTGAATCCCAGGGGCAACAGGTGCAGACCATCTCTGGCAAAGCATTGTGGTTTGTCAATCATGTCATCCCAGGCAGACAGATACTGGATCCCCTTTGAATGACATCAGAGGCTTAGCCACTTATTGAAGTCATTGCTGTGCATATGTTTGAGTGTTTATATGTATATCTCCATATATGAATACAAATTTAAATTATGTTTCTCGTATGTTTTACTTGTTCTAAATTTCATTCCCTTCTCCCCCATCCACTAGGTGGGCTGACTTGTACAGGCCCATCCAAGCTAGCCCCTCCTTGACCCATGCATTCATTAGCCGCTGTTCCACCGCCCCCCCCCCCCGCTGAACACATGTAGCCACCATCCCTTCCCTGGTTACCGGCCCATAGCTACCACACGACCACACTTTGCCCACCCTCCATTCCTCCTTCCCTCAGGACTCATCTTGTACGTTGTCCCGAAACAAGTACCCTAGGTCTGCCACAACCTGTAGTCTATGCACATATGAACGTAGTCATGTGTATCTTTGGAGACATGGTGTTACCTAAAGAAAATCACCCAGTTTTTGGGCTGTCCCACATGGGATGAATGTTTCCCTGGTAATAACAATAGACTGCATGTGTGACATTTACACTAATGGTTTTATTTGTAGGTATTGCAAAGCATACGTGGCACACAAGGTTGCCTGGTGTGCACACAAAACCTAATAGGAACGTCTAATTCAGGTATATGGGAAACACACGATCCTGGTAGACACATGGCACTACAGGTTCCCCTCCTAATAACTAAATTATTGTCTAATGAAGATGCACTGCTTTAAAGTGCCTTAATCAGTCTGTATCTAATGGCCCATGTTCTGCCCAGCAACAAAATAAACAGCCTCTGCAAGGCTCAAACCCAAGACCATGCACACCATATACAAAGTGATTTACTACTAAGCTATGCCAGATATCCATAAATTGGATGTTGTCAGTAACATAACATCCAGCCCAGTCATGCAACGGTACAGAGAATGTATACCAACATTTAGATGTATGTGTGTGTCTAATTATATCCTTATCTAAACAGATATTACATATCTATAGGGTTCCGGCGTGTAGCTCACAAGACATTTCCCTGTGAGCTACATCGCTGATACCAAATGGCTGCAGCAGCAATTTGTCGTAAGGCAATACAGCTGAATAGAATAGCCGCTGCTGCTGTAACCTATGCACAGAAATATTTCTTCTGGTGGAGATCCTTACAGACAGCTGCCCAGCTGTATTCTAGCAGAGACGGCCATACTAGATGTGTACCACATTCCGTATTCTCAGGTAAGTAATGCATTTATTTTATTATTTATTTATTTTATTGTCAGACGTGTGATAATAAGTTAAATAAATAATACAATAAATGCATTACTTACATGAGAATACAGAATGTGGTACACATCTAGTACAGCTGTCCCTGTATATATTTATATATATCTATATATATATATATATATATATATATATATATATATATATATATATATATGTATGTATATACATATATATATATATATATATATATATATATGTATGTATATACATATATATATATGTATATACATATATATATATATATATATATATATTTATATATATGTATATATATATATATATATATATATATATATATAAATATATATATATATATGTATGTATATATATATATATATATATATATATATATATATATATATATATATATATATATATATATATATATATATATATATATATATATATATATATATATATATATATATATATATATATATATATATATATATATGTATGTATTTATATATATATATATATATATATATATATATATATATATATATATATATATATATATATATATATATATATATATATATATGTATGTATATATATATATATATATATATATATATATATATATATATATATAGGTTCCAGCGGACATCTGTCATCATCAGGGGAGAGCAGCACCTCAAGGCCTGTACCGGCATGTGCCCGTGGAACCCCTGGCAGGTATACAGTCAGCGTTTCCATGGCCAGAGGCGGTGAACTGCACACCCTGCCAGGTATGGTCTTCAGCTGTCCAAAAACACTTGTATTGGCATTCACATGGCAGAACTGTGTGCATGCATACCCACACGCTATACAAACACATGTAGAGCACCCCCATACCAACACGCACCACATCAACACACCCTGTCCAAATAATTAACCCCCTCATCCACACACATGGTGTCAAATGTATGGACCACCCGTGGCCTCTGACAAACCAGCAACATACCTTCTGCATATGATGATGCCTGTGCCACATCCCTGTCATCTATAGCATAGATGTAGGGACAGGCTAATATAGTTCTGATGCACATGGTGACTGTAATACAGTGCAGCAATGTACTGCAGTGTTATATGTTGTCAGGAGTAATGTGTAATTCATACATGTCAGGTAGTGTAGCCATCCAGCTATGATGCATGTCAGCTGTTAGTAACACACTGGGTGATTGTGATCTCCATAATGTTATCCATTTGTGTTGTAGATATACATGTGTCAGCAGGAGGATGGTCTGCAGTCATATTCCACAAGGGTTATGTCATTGTGGTAACACCATGGCTGTGACTTATCCAGAGTAAGTTGCACACATGTCACAGGATTGTCTAACAGTTATTGCCTGTGCCACATAGACAGGTGACCTGCTGGGACATGTATAATCTGCTACCATATGTAGACCCATCCACATACACGCACACTCTTACATGGAAGCACTGTGACTAGACCCCTACCTAGGTATGTAGTACTACTGAAATGTGTGGCTTTCATTGTGCACACCACACAACATTTAGGGTGAGGTGTGTACCAGATTATATGTTACATGCAGAACTTCCACAGGCATGTACAGTATGGTAATGGTGGTTGTAATGGTCGTATATGGATAATACATGACATACCATCATACACACATTGACAGACACATAACAGGCAGACACACATCTGAAGGACCTGGGCCTATTGGTGCTAACTAACTAATCTGTGTGTCAAATGTGTCACAGGTAGGCTGCACACAGCACATGTGTAACTGGGCTGTATTGTGGTTTCAGTTATGTCTGGTTGAGGGTGACAGTGGTCACCATAAAGTGGTTCATAGGGCATATACTGTGTGTACCATGGTGTATTAGCAGTATACACAGCACCCACATCCCCCAGTGGTTATTGTATGCACTGGAACCCATGATGACACTCTGACATACCAACTATCACACATTGCCCATGACTGCAATACAAGCCATTGTAAATCACAACAGTTGTACTACAGGGATATGCATCTAATGCACATGCTGCAGGCATAGTAGTGTGTTGCATTGCCATGCCTTACCTATGGGGGGTGACAACACTATCTGTACTACTGTGTGGCAATGTGTAGTGTAATAGGAGTATGTGGCCTCAGAATGGTGTGCCCTACAGATATGCAAACATGCACACATACACACAATTGCCAGACCTCAATGGGTTTCACATGGCTATCAACCTATTTGTACAACACTGTTCTGCTGGTAATGCATGGCTCATGCAGCTGTTAGGATGAGGAGTGTAACAGTGTACATGTCATGTCCAGCACAGCAGCAGCAACATCTGACTATGGCAATGGGTGTTGAGGTGGTTGTGAAGGCCATGTTGGAGTTCTGACCTACAGGTGTACAAACACACAGACACTGCTATTATCAGTAATGCACACGTACACGTGTCAGTGCTGTGGTGCATTGCTGTGGGTGGTCATAGCTGTGTCCATGGCTATTGTCCATGGGGAGATGGGTTGTGTAGGGGTTGTGTGTACATTGGTATCATGCTACCTGACATGTGCCAGCAGGCTACTTGTTGACGGACACCACTTTGGTGACCGTCAGGGTGAGAGTGACATGCATCAGCCAATCCTTGGTGTACCTTCTGCACATGACCACTGAGGTGATCCAGTTGAAATGTGTGCAATATGTATTACAATACATGCTTTGTGCCTGTGTTGGAAATCTGCACTCAAGCATGTTCAGTTGACTGTGGTAGTGTAGTATAGATACCCATGGCAGGTGGTCCGTACAAGTTGTTGTCTCCTGTATGTGCCAATTAGTACACAGCTGGGCAGACATGTCATTGTCAATCAAGTATAGGTTGTCTGTATGTATCCCAGCTAGATACCTGCCATCTACACATCTGTAGAGGGACTCACAGACATCAACTTGGCAAGTAGCTATGCAGTAGGATAAATGTGTAGACAGATGGATGTTTGACAACAATATGTATGCCAGTACTAAATGTTGTAGACCCTCACTAACATGTTCTGTACAGACAGTACTCTACAATGGCATTCCACATATCTGATCATTATCCAGTAGGGGAAATACACGGTGAAACAGCCCACACATCAGGAACATGACACTGAGGCCTCAGAGTCCACCTATGCCTGCAGGTGTGATTGATGTCAGCAGTACGTTTAGCACTCTACCCTTGCCTGGGACAGCACTGTCAAAAGTAGTACCGCCATGTTACACTAAATGCCAGTGTGACGGCATGTACCCTGGGTTACTACCCCTGCACGTAACAGATTCATATGGACAACAGTGCTGTGCAGGTCTCATATACATGTGTGTCCGAGACATGACACTCACACCCTTTGCTACTGTAATGACAGCACATAGATGCATGTATTGTACATGGCATTACATACACGTATTACAGATGTCAATACCCAGGGTTTGACATGGCCTTGTATGCTATGCAGAGATTGTCTCAGAGTATACAATATGCCACAGAGTATAGTTGGAAGTTTATGAGACGGTCAGCATATGGCATGTGCTTTAGGCCTGTGGTACTTTTAGTGATGTATTTTTGCGGCCTTTGCAGCTGTTGCAGATGTCATGTGAGGTACATACCAAATGGGGCATTGTACTCTATAATGTGTGTAATGAGGGATGAGTACAGTGGGACAACTACCTCTGTTTTCCTGGATGAAAATCCATTAGTGATGAGGTGTAACACATAGAAGGATCACCTCACTATTGTGGCAATATGGTTATTTATTGTGACACCACTGTCCACCTGTGTCCCTAAGTCTGTCATCACACCTTTGGTGTGTAGTGTACTGCTACCTATGTGGTAATGCATGGATACATGGTATTTCCCAAAGGGGATAACCACACATTTTTGGCCATTAAGCTTGAGCCCATGGCTCTGGCACCAAACATCTGTTTCTGTAATGCCCTTTAGTAGAATACTCACATCATTTGGGGATTAAACATTGGCTCCCGGTTTGCAGTCATCTGTGAACTTTGTTAGACAGGGTCCCTTAGTGTTTGCATATACTTCTGAGAAGTAGATACCAAACAAGAGTGATCCCAGGATTGATCCCTGAGGTACCCCACTTGGCACTTGTTTGTAGCTGGTATTGGAGTCAGCTACTTTTACAGTGTGTGTTCTGTCAGTAAGCCAGTTGGCAACCCATCGTGTGATGTGGAAATGTGTGGCCATATATCTGTAGATAGCAATGGTAAATTAACAAAAACAAATATGTTCACATGCACCATTAATGGGGTTGAGAGGCCCCAAGCAATATATGTCTTGTACAAATAGGCATACCCCCTGCCAAACACGTTCACTCTGCAATACACTACCAAGTGTTGCAGATCCCATAACAAGGCCAGACATGACATGGGCACAAGATGTTAACAGTACTACATCCCACCTGTATGATGTCAGGCTGGTATTGGTAACATATTATGCAGTACAGTCTGGCTCCCATGGGAAATGTAAAATGTGGAAGCTATTAACATCCCCAGGATATACTCAAACATGTATATGCAGATACAGATATACAGATATATATATATATATATATATATATATATATATATATATATATATTTATATTTACATGTATATAGATATACATGTGACTACACATTCACATGCAGAGATATGTACAGTAAGATACATATGTAGGAGATGCAGAAAATATAGAACATCCACTATGCCTGCAGTTCACACCTGAACAACTGGACACTGTATGGGCCACCCATACAAATGACAATCATTGCCTGCAACATATACCCACAGAGAGGTCATAGGAAAAATCACCACACACAGGTTTGCTGGAATGGATAACCTTTATTTGTGTACTATTACAGTTCTGTATACTATTGCTACTGTAATTGGGATTGTCTTCACAGACATGGTGTGGGGGGGGGCACATCTGCTTTCCACATGTGTGGCACTGGCTACAGTCAGACATCCTAAGGACATCATAGTAAAGTACCGCTGCATGCACGTACTGCCCCTGTTGACTGCAGCAGAGATATTGGCCAATATGTGTGGATATTCTGACACACTCTGTACAGTCCAGAGATATACACAGAACCCCTTAGTGCAAAACATGTGTACCATGCCTGACAACATGGATGTTAACAGCCATGTAGATGGGTATAACACATAACAACTGGTATACATATGCCACCATAGGTTATGCATTCACGCACACCTGTCTGGCCTGACACGTAATACCCGCTGGTATAGTAGTGCCATGGCCACATACTACCCACTATATAATACATACATCTGTATAGCATCCCACTGCTCTGTCTGACATACATGACTGTTAAGGGAGGCCCGGCAGCAGTACATCTGGCAAGTATGTGCATGACATCTCACTGGGTAAGTACACTAAGCTGCTAGGCATGTAACAATGCACTGTGCAGGGTACAGGCAGATTGGCTCACCACTGGCCTACATCTCCTATGGGGGAATGCACATGTACCTGCATATATAGCAGGCTGTACAGGCATTCTCAGGACAGGGTAAGATGCACCTGTGTGAAAGTACATAACCCCAACCAATGAGAACAGATCCACAGCCACATATGTCAAGCTAGCATAATATTACAGTATATGGACTATCTGTTCAACACCATCCCCATGTGTGCCACTCACACACTATCCCTACATATACTGGGCTGCTACACAGTTTGGTCTGATGGCTGACTGTGGTATGGGACATGTGTGTATGGCCCTACAAACATGTAAGCCAATACGGTAACATACAGTGGAGCAGCATGTAACATTAGATAGGACAGGACCTTGGACGATGACAACTTCCACAGTTTGTACACAGGCAAAGGTACATAGTGACAATACACACAATATTGACATTCACCATAAGTACACAGACCTCAGTACTGTACAAACAACCACAGTATGTCCAGGTTATGTCATCAACTTTAACCCCCACTGTACAGTAGTGTAGCAGTCTGATATCTCACTGGCTTGTTATCAGATATGATGACACTAATTATGGTGTACAGCATATATGCACCTCTGCATGCATGACATGTGTGCAAAGGTTGACAGAGTTGGGGCTGGAAGCACAGACACAGGGCAAGTATTGACATGTTGCTGTAATAACCTCATACATTTACTTTTGTAACAGGGTTTGTTGCAACATATGTCCTATGAGGGATATGAAGTCAGTAACTGTCATGGCTTTCACCATCTACAGACTGCAATCCTCACACTACCTTCTGCAGTCCACAGATAGATGCTCCGTGGGTAACACATGACACCAAAAGCACAACACACTGCCCTGTCTGCAGATGACCCTGCAGATGGGGATTCCTCATAAACATAGAACTGACATGGCAGGTATTGAGACATGTAGGACAGCCATATCCACACACACACTGTTAAACCAACATTATTCCAAATGCAGTATAGCAGCACTTACAGTCTGTAGTCAGGTCAGGCACACCCCCCTCCTGTGTGTTGCCCTGTTTCCAAAGTGTATGTTGTTAGAGGTAAATCCCCAATCCATCTGAGATGCTGTTTGCCAAACAACAGATCTAGTTCCTGCTCACAGTGAGTGAAAAGGGTCAACACCGATGTTCCTAGATATTGGAGTGCGTTTCCATGAAATTGGCTATGGGAATGTTACCACAGCTGTTCCACATGCAATCAGCTAGGGGAGGGCATCAGCTGATCATGAGTGTCACTTAAAATACACATGCTGCTGCTGCCTAAGCAAAGCAGGTATAGGTCTCCACATCCACCAGAGGGGGAGTGGGAGAGGCAGACAGAGGCTAAGACAAGTCAGGGATGGGTGGGAGAGTAAAACCTAAGCATGTTTGTGTCACACACCTACCAGCACAGGGTATCAAACCTCTATCAGTTCTGTGCAGTTATTGGATGCTCCACATGGGTTACCTGTTGTGGAGCCCTCAGAACATATATGCGATGGTGAGTGACATCTGCAACAGAGATATGATAGCTATATAGTAGGTGATGTACATGTGCCTGTCCGTATGAACAGGTGCCACCGTCAACACAGCCACACTCTCACAGGGACACACACACATTGACACACTTGTCAGGGCCAGGATTAAAACCCATTAGTAGTGGGATTGCCACAACACATAATTGTGCAGGTATCACATGCACCACACAGGTCATATGGAGGTTGTATGGGCAAAGGGTATGGGGAGGTGTCTGACATCAGACAGCATTCGTCAGTATGCCACTGGAGGCTGTAGTGAATGTGGATGTGATCATACACATAATACAACACACACACAAACACACAGGGTGCCAGTACTGACATGCATGAGTGCATTTCTGCACGGGTATGTGGTGGTTGACTATGGCAGATGGTTATGCAAGGCTAGGTGATGGGTATAACTTGGCATCAGGCCACATGACAATAGTCTGCATTGTGGCTCAAGCCTGTGGTTTCTGCATTTGGCCACATAGGTGGGTATTGTATCCATCATCCAGTCACCTGGGTGGCTCTTGCATGTGGCCAATGCTGTGCATCGCCTGCCATGTATGTATTCCCTAGTCCATGACATGGACGGTGTGTAGGATGTGCACACCTCCCACATGCATGTACAGTGACATGTGGAATTGTATCAGGGGTGTTGGGCCCATGTTGTGTACACAGATTGTCATCAGATGTGCCACTCGTGGTCACCTGTGGCAGGAACTGGTAATGGACAGCAGGTTAATCCTGCACCTACATTGATAGCATGCTACTGGCATTCCCTGGCATTGGTGGCATCTGTCCATACAGGGCATGTTTTTAGGCATGGTATGCCCTTTGTGGGTCACATGTGATGGCATCACAGGTGTTGCAGGTGTTCAGAGGGGAACATGGGGAAGGTGCACTGTCTGCATTAATATGCCTATTGGACAGATGGACAGGATGCCATCCCCTCTGTAGGCCACTGCAATCACTCCATAGTTACTATCAGTCACCAGTATGCAGTGTACTACACACACATTTGCTGTTGCCTCGGTGTTTGTGTGTGTGTGTGTGTGTGTGTGTGTGTGTGTGTGTGTGTGTGTGTGTGTGTGTGTATGTGATATGGGTTGAGAGTGTGCTCTGGGTAATACTGGGATTGCTAACTGTGATTGCCTGGCCATGATGTCATGTGTATGAGTATGGAACTGCACCCCAGCCTCTCGGCTATTTCACATCTGGTATTCCTGTACAGTGGGCATTGTGATATAGGGCCACCGTAAAAGACATTTGCAAAACCTGCCCCACATTGGGCCCAGGTGTCACAGACTCACACCCACCTCCACACAGAGTACAAGTTACACACACACACACACACACACACACACACACACACACACACACACACACACACACACACACACACACAATGTCTGGGAGTTAAACCCCTACCTACCTAATTTAGTACACTACAGCACTATGCAGTTATAGTACGTGCCACAGAGATTACAGGAGTACTCCTTCCCCGAAGGTGTATTTCACACTGGATGACATCAGCAGGACTGCCAATGTAGGCCACTGGGTACATACTGAGTGTGACTAGCCTAAATGCATTGCTCCCACACAGACAGTGGAACACACACAAAACATACACAACAACATGTGTGGGTATAGAACCCCTAACAGAGGTCTATATCACACTACATCAGTATACCATTACAGGATGTGCTACGGAAATTACTGGGCTACAGCTTCCCAGAGGATTATTTTTAGGTGGATGACATCAGCAACCTTGCCAAAGTAGAGCATTGCAATTGTAGGGAGTGTGACCACCCTAAAAAGCATTGCTCTCTACTCAGACAGACACACACGCACAGTTGCCAAGGATGGGGTTAGAACCCCTACCTAACTAGTTTATCTCACTACAGCAGTGTGCAGTTATGGGACACGCCACAAAGATTACTGGGATATGACTCACCTAAGGTGTATTTCACAGTAGATGACCTCAGCAGGCTTGTCATAGTGGGGCTATGGGGAGGGCAGTGTGTGTGCATGGGCCATAACCCATTCATCTCAGGGTTGACATGCCACATGCGGGCACAACCTGGGTCATATTCCACAGGTCCATGTATACAGCTGCTAGATGACTGCTTCCTTGAACAGTCATGTTGCACAGCTGGCACGTGCACCACACACTCTGTAATGCTGACAGATACCAGTGGCTAGTATCTGCAGTGTGTGACATCAGACCCTCATGTGGTTGTGGCCCTTTGGCTGTGTGCTGGGTGGGAGAGCCCTGGATGGCTCCTTGTCACAGTCACTCTCTTCCACACATCTGTGTATGTCTACTTTTGGCTTATTATAGTGTGTTGTCCTTACATATATGCCTGTATTCCTATCCACTGTGTACAAAGCATGTGTGGTGCATACAGAGGAGTGTCTGCACTAACATATGTGGCTGCCAGATATGTCTGGTCCACTGGTGTTTGCAGACATGGCCTTCATGTGTTTAAGTGTGTGAGCATGCCCAGTATGACCTTTCAGTATGTTGTTGACTGACATTGCCTTCATTACTCTGTGTGGGCATGCCCAGTATGGCCATCTGTATTGCATGTGTGGATAGGGTCCAGGTAGTTTGTACTGCATTACTGACCTTTGTGTTGTACACCTACAGGTAGCATGCTGTCGCTGCAGGGTCTCCATTGATCATTTGACATGGACTGTTACTACATTACATGCCCAGTATGACCTTTCAGTATGTTGTTGACTGACATTGCCTTCATTACTCTGTGTGGACATGCCCAGTATGGCCATCTGTATTGCATGTGTGGATAGGGTCCAGGTAGTTTGTACTGCATTACTGACCTTTGTGTTGTACACCTACAGGTAGCATGCTGTCACTGCAGGGTCTCCATTGATCATTTGACATGGACTGTTACTACATTTCTGCATCAGATGGGGGGGCACACCTGACTATTTCTATATTTCTACACAGGATTTGGGGGGGAACACCTGACTGTTGCTATATTTCTACATAGGATGGGGGGCACACATGACTATTTCTATGTTTCTACACAGGATTGGGAGAGCATACCTGACTGTTACTATATTTCTATGTAGGATTGAGTAGGCATACCTGAATATTTCTACGTTTCTACACAGGATTGGGGATGGGCACACCTGACTGTTACTATATTTCTACATATTATGGGGGAGTGCACCTGACACTTGTACACATTTGCTAGGACTGTACTGGTATGTCGGGTACTCCATTTCAGTCTGTAGTCTTACCTATCATGCTGGCTAGAGGCATACCAGTGTACTACAGATCTTAGCTTTTAAGTACCTACATATTAATTACTGACTTCCTAGCCTTCAGAACTGCCATCCCACTGCCTGACCTGCTGTAGTCTGTCTGTATAGGCCTGGCGGGAGGTTAACCATAGGCCACATTCAGAGACCATAGCACAGACTTTGTTTGTGTTTGTCTACACCTGTCCTGCTGGCTGTGACAATTGTTGGGTATGTGACCTCCCCGACTGGCATATGTGTGTCACTTACCTTGTGGGTGTCCCAGTATTGAGGGTGGTGTTGCAGGGCTGCCTATGTCAGATGAACATAGTGCACTCCCTACACATGGTTAGGTACAGGTAGTGTAATTTTTGGTATCCCTTTTACTGTATGTGAGAATCGGAGAGAGGTGTTATTCCCTGGGTCCCTCTCATGTCAGTGTATGTGCTATGCGTTGCCTCTTTACCAAGGCCAGGGCATACTGGTCATGCCTCCTTCTGCCAACTGGGGCAGGCTCAGGTTGTTCCTCCTCTGAGTCACTCTGTGCCTGTGCAGGCCTTGGCATTGGGGGTGTCTGTGTGGCCCTGTCCCATGCTGTTCCTGCTGCAGCTGTTTCTGCAGGATCATATTGTGTAGCATGGCACATACAAGGACAATTTGGGTACATGTAGCTGGTGAGTATTGCAAGGCTCCACTGGATGTGTCCAGGCACCAGAACCGTGACTTGAGCATCCCAAACACATGCTCTATTATGAATCTTGTTTGTACGTGTGCCTCATTATGGAGTTCTTGTTCGGGTGTGTGTGCATTTCTGATGGGTGTCATCAGCCACAACTCCAGTGCATATCCAGCATACCCCACTAGGTGACTGTGTGGAATGTCCCCAGTGGCAAATCTCTGGTACAGCTGTGTCAGATGCCAGATGTGGGAATCGTGATAGCTTCCAGGGCAGCCATCACACACATTCATTATTATGCCCTGGGCATCACACACAAGCTGACAGTTGATGGAGGGGAAGCCCTTGCAGTTGATGTAGACCCTACTCCACTCACCGGGTGGTGCTTTGATGCATATGTGCATGCAGTCTATTGCACCCACTACCTCAGGGTAATCCGCTATTTGGCAAAAGAGATGCATATTGCTGGCCAACGCCTCATGGGTGTTGGGAAAATATACTTGCTCACCTACATGTGCTGACATGTAGGTGAGCAAGTATATGAGGCGTTGGGTGTTGGGAAAATATACTTGCTCACCTACATGTGCTGACATGGCATCCAGGAACTGGTGGAGTACCCTGGATGCTGATGCCTGTGAAATCCCCATCATATCCCCAGTTGGCCTTTGGAAGGTACCTGCAGCTAGTATTCTTAGGCCTACACATACCTTGGTATCCACTGGGATGGGTTCCCCTCTGTTAGTTCTGTGTATCAGGCATGGCTGGCACAGCTCAACAGTTTGCTGTAGGAGGTCCCTGTCCATCCTATAGTGCTCCACTATCTCCAGCTCATGTAGCCCCTTATAAGTTATGCTGGGTCTGTACACTCTTCTCCGTCTCCTCACTGTGGGTTGGTCAGCAGCATTCACATCCTCACCACCCTCAGCCACTTCCACAAGTTGTATGATAGCTATTGTAGCTCCTATCATTTTGCTGTTGTGAGTGTTGAGTTCCCCACGTGTTTACACCGGTGGTGTAGAGTGTGGGAAAACCAGAGGGGAAGGTGTTTGCTTAGTTTATAGTAGTGTTCTGGGCTGGGCTGGTCTGTTGCCTGTGTAATTGGCTGATTCTGACATATTTCACCTGTCAGCTAAGCTAGTTCTCCTTGATTACCTTCCTACTGCTGTTTTCCCTTCCCATTGCCTTCCTGTTTAAAAACAAAATGCTCAAATATGCATACTACTGCTATTTCCAGGTTTCACCTCTTTTTTTCTTCCTGTAAATCCTGATGTGCTGTGCGCACACCTGCGTAGGCTTTGTAAAGAGTGCTATGCAGGTTTAGACACACCTCCTAGCTAAGGTTCATAGGTTCATAGGTGGGTACTAGGCTATCTGCCCGAAGGCATTTATAAGCCTAGCCAGAATGTGTTGGCTTTCGCCACCCCCTTAGATTAGTTCCCTGTGCCTCTGTCCAGCAGAACCATGGAAGTGATCCCCGAGGTAAACTTTCTGTTTCCCATCCACTCGTCAAGGTTTCTTTTGACAAGTGTTAGCGAGGAGCTCTGCCTAATGTAGACTGGGATCTTGTTCCAAAGCATGGGAAGTCTCTGGGACAGGAATCTATCCCTCCAGCACGTCCTATTTATTGTTGTGGTGAGGTTTAGATCCCTAGAGCATGTGGCTCGAGGGGATAAGGTTTTCTTTAGGTGGAGCATGTCCATCAATTCTGAGTTGGACATGGCCTTGTATGTCAAGCAGAGATCACCTCTGAGTAGTACAACTGGAGTTTCTTCAGTCGAGCTGCATTAGGCATCTGCTTGATGCCATTGATCCTCTTGGTGAGGTACTTCTGTTGTCTTTCCCGCTGTTGCAGGTGTCTTGTAAGGTACATCCCAAATGGGGCATTGTACTCTAAGATGGGTCTGATGAGTGATGAGTAGAGGGGCGCAATGACCTCTTTTGATCTGGATGCGAACCCTTTTGTGATTAAATGGGTCACATAGAAGGATTTTCTAACCACTTTGGCAATATGATTATCAAAGGTGAGATTACTATCTACTTGGGTCCCCAGATCCCTTATTACGTCTTCTCTATTTAGGGAACTATGTGGTAGTTTGTGGGTACTTTGTTTTTTCCAAAAGGGATGACTATGCACTTTTTGGCATTTAGCTTGAGGCCATGATTTTGACACCAGGTATCTGTCTCAGTGAGACACTTTTGGAGGATGTCCATGTCAGCCGGAGAGTCAGTTATAGCCCCTAGTTTGCAGTCGTCTGCAAACTTGCTCAGCCATAGTCCTCCTGTGCTTGCCTATACCTTTGAGAAGTATATGCTGAACAGGAGGGGTCCTGGGACTGAGCCCTGGGGAACGCCACTTGTAACCGGTTTAGAGTCGGACCTAGCTCCCGCAACTTTCACCATGTGGGTTCTGCTAAGCTAGGAGCAGACCCGAGCCACAGGGCTCCAATCCGCTTACAGTATGCCTAACACCCCCCCCCCCATGATGCCACCTAACTCCTAGGCTTGCACCAGGCTATTCTTACTCTTACATTGTTGGGACCTGACTCACATGCTGGGGAAAACTGGGATTCACTATCCTTCCCCTCATTTGCATAGGATTGCCTGCTAATGCATAGTTACATGTCTCACACTGAGCCTCCCCCTTTAGCAATCACTACTCACTGGCCGGATTGTCTTCTGCCTGTCATTGACTTGCATGGCAGAATACTGATTTTAGTTAGAATGCTTATTTTAGGTGTGTTTTATTATTTTCACCCCCGATCCCATTTGTACCCTGCTGCCCTACGCTTAAACAGCTGAGATCGGCGATAAAAAAATAAAAGTTTATTTTTTTATTTTTTTGATTTGTTTGCAATGCCAATGGCCTTATACTTGGCCATTGGCATTCTTCCTCAATGATATGCAGCCTTTATTTGGAGCTGCCACAGCTCCGTTTTTGATTTTGCAGAAATGTACTCAGTTACTAACCGAGTACATTTCTGCTGATTGCACTAGTCCTGCACAGATGGTCGCAAGCTTCCTGGATCACAAAATCACTTTATTTGCATGGACTTCTCCTGCAAATTGGGTGATTTGCATACAAGGGCTTCGTCCTTGCAGGATTAGTGCAGGAGCTCTCGTGCATGCCCCTGCAGGCTGTTCCTGGATCGCACGGCAGACATGTTGCTGGATAGAGCTCTTGCACTGATCCTGCACGCCATGCAGGGCATAGTGAATCCGGGGGTCTGTATAGGTGACTCCATTTACAGTTAGTCTGGCACATTGCTGTGTATTATCTTTGAGGTGAATGACAAAGCTGAAGAATGCCTTGTTATTGCCCTTGGCCTGAGAAAGTATTTTACCTAACTGGCTTTGGATTTGCTATATTTAATTAGCCCCCTGAGACGTGCTGTTGTTATCATGAATTTAGTACAATGTGACACTAAAATGTTACACTTGTTAAATGATAAACCTATAAATCTATTATTAATAAGTAAAGAATATAATTATTTTATTATTTATTTATTTATTTATTTACTTAACATTTGTTTACCAAGATAGTCCGACTGGGTGTGAGCCTATTTTCAGCAGAGGGCCAGGGAGAAAAGCTCCAGAGACAAAATTTTTGAGAAAGGCAAAATGAATACATAAAATACATTGAGTTACACAGATTAAGAGGATTATACACTAAAACGCATTTTTGATAAATTCAAGTTAGTACATCATATTTATTCAAACAGTGTAAGTGTTATGTACAACTACATCAGACAGAGGAGTGGCAGGAACGCCAAAATGTATAGCATGTAGTTAGAGAAAGTAACTGCAGAGAAGTAGTTAGAGAGTAGAGTAAAATAGTAACCTTGTAGAAAAGTAATTAGAGAACAGAGTAGAATATTGAGTAACTTTGTAGAGGTAATTAGAGAGTAGAGATGAATAGTAAGGAATTTACTATGTCTATGCTTTATAACATTATTACAAATAACTCTAAGTTTTTCTGTTGAATAATCATGATGTTGAAATAAATCAGTCAGGGTCTCTAATTCCTGAACAAATGTCTCTTTCTCACTAATTAACCTACCAATTCTAACAGCTTATCCTCTGAATATGTTAAACTTCATAAAGGCTGGATGACAGCTGTAAAAGTGGAGATAATTGTTCGTAAAAGTGTCTTTACAAAAAATGTTACTAACAAAGCTGCTCTCCTTGATATTCATAGTAAGCTCAACATCCAAAAAATGAGCAGCCGTCCCCCTATTATTTCCACAAAGTTTAACCATGATACACTATTGTTTATCTGTTGAAGAAATTCTTGAAAAGAAGGGCCATCTTCAGTCCAAATAAAAAAACAAATCTTTAATATATCTTTTGTAAAACTGATGAATTTAAAATGGGGCAACCGACACAAAAATTCTTGTTCCCACCAACACAGTACAAGGTTTGCAAAAATGGGGGCTACCTGAGCCCCCATTGCAGTGCCACTAATTAGTAGAATAGTATCTTTGTAGAGAAGTAAACAGAGAGTAGAGTAGAATAGGGAAGGGAGGAATGAGTTTATAATTAATAAATAAATAAAAGGGATGTATATCCAGATTAAGTACATATTGCAGAATTACAATATTTTATTGTAAATTTCTGAAACATGACAATTATTGGACAACACAAAACACATTAAAATGTTATATGAGTCCATCCCACAGACGTGTAGTCAAAGTCAAGGTGTAATGACAGGATTCTTAGCTAAGTACATCAAGCACTACATTAAAAATATATGAAGTATCGCCCATCATTTAGTAAGTACACAGGGAGGAATTTCCAAAAGTTCACAGCTTATTCTTTCAAATATCAGCAGGCAAAACTGGGCTACAGTGCTTTAAACCACAATACTTTTCAGAAAACTCTAAGCACTTGGAAAAAGCCCACAAAGACGTCTGGATGCAATAAAAAATATTTAATAGTCACTCTACTTGGTAAAGAATAAAACCCTTAAAAATACCCCAAAGGGGTATTTTAAGAGTTTTATTCTTTACCAAGTGGAGCATGTGTATGTACTGTGACCTGAAGGGGTATTTTTAAGAGTTTTTTTCTTTACCAAGTGGAATGCCTTATTTCAAATATCACCCCAAAAGATCCATTGCTCGTTTACATAGAGGGGAATCACTATACACATATATACAGGCATCTGCAGAACTTTAATCATAGATATGATGTTAAAAATAATGAAGCTAATACCATGTGTATAATGACAGATGAGGCTCTAACCAAGAAGGTAAGATCTATAAGGCTTGACAACTGCAGCCATTCAGAGTACAACAGGCGAGGCAGCCATGGCCCCAGGTATGGGTAATTGTTACTTGGATGATTGAAGGGATTATATTGCATATTTGAATCCCCTTACTTTAGTCATATGAGCCCCTATTTTTGCTTCACAGACATTTTTATTTATTTCAAATTTTAATATCTGTATTATTAATAATACTATTAACCCCTTTCTTAAGTTTACATTGCAATGAGGCATTTCTATTAATTTTCTGGATGCAATGTTACACAAAAATATCAATACTATTGAGACTACATTTTATAAAAAAAGATAACAAAATATGTTTTTGTATGCTAACAGTATGCACCCCCTAACATATTAAGGAAAAATGTTAAGTCAGAATATCCAGGTTAATCAGTGAGCATTGTATTTTTATATAACATGTTAATGAATCACAGTATAGATGTCTAATGAGAGGGGTTTAGCAAATTACAGATACAACAAACTAGAAATTATATGATTTCTATCAAAAACACAAAGACACTGGAACACTCTTCCCCCAGGATTCAATAAATCCGTGTAGGCTCGATGTAGAGCCTACACAGAAAGTACCCATATACACGAGCATGGTTCCCCCTCATCAGCATGCCATGCATATTTATCATAGTAACACGGATATTGAATTTATGTAAGCAGTACTGTAGATGCTGTCTTGTAGTTGTGGAAATTCCTGGACAGATATTATACAGACGATAAGAATTCTTGTAATGTACCCTTCTAGTGTATAAATATGTTTGAATTTTATTATTTTATTTTTTAATTTTTGATTTTGTTTTTAATGCCCATTTGTGCGGCACAGCACAGCGAGCAGAAGTGTCGAGCTGTGGTTACACATTGCCCCCTGACAGACATCTAAAAATAAAAAACAGATGTAATTAATTATTTATTTTTATTTATTTTATTTTGTTTTTTTTTTTTTATGACTGGCCATTTGCTCAGTGTGGCTCAGTGCTTAATAAAACTAACAGGTAGCTTAGTAGTATGTATGAAGTGTATATGACTGGCTTTCTCACTATCCAAGTAGCTAAATAGATTGAGTCACGGCTTAAAGTGTAGTAGGGCCACCATTTGATTCCTGAGTACTCATACCTTTTTAAATTTCATGCTGTGAAAATGTGCAAGGTGATCTAAAGGGCAGTTTAATACAAAAACAAAATTGTTACATTTCGAAAAGCTGTGTGATGCTAAGCACATGGCCAATGGCTATTCTTATTTGCATGATGCTCAGCTCCGCTGAAATGATTTGAGTGATGCTAAGCAATGCAGTGCTTTTTTGAAAGTTGCAATATGACATGTAAGGGTGAGAAAGCAGCCTATATTAAGGCCAATAGGCGGGAATTTTAAAGCATTCATTGAAGTCCATAGTAAACTGTTGATATGCCAGGCAGTGTTGGTAAGGGAGCATGCTTTCAGGCACAGAGGTGGGGTGCGCAGGAGTCCAGAGTGTTTGTTGGACTCCTGGTCTAAAACTATGAACTCTGGCTGTTGCAGGGTAATTATCAGGGCTTAGAATGTAAAGCCAAAGCCTGGGATTGGTTGGCCAGGAATCTTACCAGTGCTACTGGTATCCTCCACACTGGTGAGCAGTGTCATCACCACTATGATGACCTAAAGTGAAGGAAGACGGGAACCTTGGACACCTGAGTCCAAGAGGCTAGGGCTTGGTAGACCCCACAGATATGTAAGTATGTTTGCTACTACTTTACTAATATGCAAGCTGAATCCATGCAAAACTGGTATGCATAATGGTTTGCTTCTCTTCCAACAGCTGCAGTGAATGGGCTCGCATGTCCAGTTTCACATGGGGACCTGGCCAGGATGAGGCATGAGTGTGTTAAGTAGGGAACATTTCTGATAAATGTTTTGCAATAAAGAGTAAACAATAACAATAAACAATAAAAATTAAAACAGGATTGTGGTTTGATAAGTAATGTGTGCAAATAACTGCAGTAGGGCTACATTCATTGCATGTGTGTTCTAATCTGACTTCAGTCAACTGTAAAAAGGAAATGAATTAAGATTGCTGAAGCAACTGCCTGATAAATGTATTGCACTACCCACAGCATGGTTCAGAGCTGTCTTCAGGCCAGTTTGAGTCAAATAATGCTCTCTATTCTTTGCACTCTATGAACAAAGTATATGGGTAAGGTAGCCCACATTCTGGGCAGATGTCATGAGTATAAGTAACAGATGTTAAGGAACAAAAACAATAAAGTTTAAAGCAGTATTGTGCTTTGATAAGTAATGTGTGCAATTAACTGCAGTAGGGCTGTAATTCAGTGTTCTAATGTGACTCCAGTCAACTGTAAAAAGGGAATTAATAAAGACTGCAGAAGTAATTGCTTGATAAATGTATTGCACTATCCACAGTATGGTTCTGGGCTGTCTTCAGGCCAGTTTGAGTCAAATAATGCCCTTTATTCCTCCCACTCCAGGAACAACATATATGGGTACGGTAGCCCACGTTCTGGGCAGATATAATGTGTATAAGTGACAGATTTTAAGGAACAATAACAATAAAGGATTGTGATATGATAAGTAATGTGTTCAAATAACTGCAGTAGGGCTCTATTCACTGCATGTGTGTTCTAATCTGACTCCAGTTGATTGTTAAATTAAGTGCACATGTCCCCTGGAGTCACAGTTTTTGTGTTCTACTCCCATGCCAGTCAACTAAGACATAAGCGGCTGTCTATTGCACTTAATGTACATGAACATACCTCTCAACTATCATGACATTTTGTAATGTAATCACAACTGCCCAATCTGTCTGGTCCTTGATTAGCAGATAAATGATTACCCGAAATGCAATTTATTTGCAAATCCTTTTACAGAACACCTTAGTAGTAATGTACGAATACAGTATGTGAAACAGTTCCCTGTAGTTGTGTACCTGCTTTTGCTAGTTCTTGGCCCAGACTGTCCCATGCTAACATGTTGAGAGGTATGTACATGCAACATCATATATACAACAATAGAATAGAAACATGTATAAGTAGTCTGTGTAGAATATCATCAGCATGTTCACCAGTTGCGGCTGGTGACTTTAAATCAAAGGGGGCTGCAGGAGACAACTGAATGGGTGGGGCCAAGGGGAAGGGGTGTGACCAACTAGTAAGGAGCAGAGCTATGCTCACAACCACAAAAACAGGGACTTTAATTAAATATGCTGACCTGGGTGCCAAACCATCATTATGAGAGCCCAATCAAGACAAAATGAAGTGTAAAAGAAAAAAAATATTTTAATGCGTTGGCTACATGACAGCTTAGTTAATATCTAGATGAAAACAAAAAGGTTGTGAGGCATTAAAAATACTTTTTAAATACATTACTGGAATGCCAGTCAAAATCAAATGTAAAAAACAAGCAGTACTCAACTCAAACCACTTCTCCTTGCACTGCAGTTCTAATTATAATTTATATTCAGCTTTATAAAAGTACCAAGTAACATGCTGAAAGTAGCAATCTCTGTTATATCCCCACTTGTAAAAATGTTTCTTATCCCAAAAAGACCTGCTGCCTGACAACAACTATCTACTTGTTTCATGGGGAAAACATGATCAAAGTAAAAATGAATAGCAAACAAGAAACAAGCTCAAGATAAATTGCTTAAAGGATTATTCCACAGGTTATGGACCACACATGATGGATTGGCATTCTGTTTAGTTTATGGGTAAAGCCTGCAAAGATGACTGCAAGTCTGCTAACAAATGTAACGAGCTTCTGAAAATACTGTAATCCTGTCCTTTATTGCAAATACTGTCATATGCATTTCAGTACCTAAGGCTTATATGTTATCTAGTTATGTAAATATTCTCTGCATGGCAACAACAAAAAGGCTTTCTATGTTGGTAATTCTTTAACAGTATGCTTCTTAAAGCTTACTTGCATCTTACAATCTCAGACAAGCTTACCTGATAGCCATTAAAGCATTGCTACTTAAACAGAGGGCAACAGGCACTGCAACAGCATTTTTATTTTATTTATTTATTTTATTTGCAGTTGGTTTACCACGATAGTCCATTGGGCAAAGAATAACCCATTTTCAATGGAGATGTGGGGAGAAAAGCTCCAAAAAGAAACATGCACTTTCTGAATAATAAGAAGCATAAATCAACAGTATAAAAATATGACAGAAAACCAGAACATTCTGCAAAATCAAGGACAGATGAAAAGCCACTGTAGTACTTGTGTCTACCTTGGATGGGGGGATAGTCTGCAAACTCACACTACATAACTGCTCCTTGCCTTGCTTGGACACATCCAGAGTCACTACATGGGGGAGTGGGGGTGCAACAAATATGTCACAATTTGAAATGCCTCTGGCTGACGGTGATGCCCTAACACATTTGTCGTACCTCTCAACCTCAGAGCAAGAAATCTGGACAAAGCCATAAACAGAAGTTGGACAGAGGCTCAAAAATAAGGACAAATTTTAAATATTGCTCTTATAAACTTAGAAAGATAATAGAATAGTAGGTCTTGCATTAGTATGAATTTTCTGAAGCGTATGAAATCTGAAACTCAAATGTCTGTCATTATTTTCTAACTTCAGTCTTTAATGATTTGCCACTAATTTGCTGGAAAACCTTAATTTTATGAAAAACAGACCAAAAATGTGATGCAATATATAAAATTCAATACAGCTGGGAACCTGTCAAAAAGGGACATTTTTTTAAATATTAGTACTGTTAAGTTGAGCAGCTGACAAAATAAGAGAATCTACATGCATTTCTGAAATAAAAGTAATCTAGAACGCTGATCATTACAATTATTTATTAATTGTAAACCCTCCACGTTTTCTTCCAAAATTGCAGTTTTGCTGAGTGATTATTAGGGGGAGAGCAACATTTTGAGCCAAAATCAGGGACAGCTGACATGTTTTGATATACCTAATTCTATAAAGTGATTTATTTGGTTGTACCTCTCAACCTCTTAATGCAGATAATCTGGATAAAGGCCAAATATACTGAGGGAACATAGAAACAGTACTAAAAATTGCTCTTGTATAAACTTAGACAGTTGACATAATAACAGTCTTGCTTTAGCAATCATTTTTATGAAGGGTATGAAGTCAAACTCAATGTCTGTCATTATGTAGTGACTTCATTCCTAAATGATTTTCCAGAAAACCACAAATTTTATGATGAACAAACCAAAAATAAGCAAAAATCTATTCATTCTGTGAAAATCTGGACAGTTGAGAGGTATAGTTCAGCCGGGGCTGTCTTTGAGTTTGCTGCCCTTCCGCACTCACAAAATCATGGTCGAATGGGGATTCCCCCTGCAGCCATTCCAATGTCCCATTACTAGGCCATTTCACCCCATTTACCATAAACACTGTAATGTGCATATTGCTTTACTTCTACGATGATTTGAATTTCATTTAAAAGTTTTATTTTACATTTTCCAGCACAAACACTAATAGACATATAGAGTTAGCATTAAAACTTCTCTGCCCTTGAAACTCACATTCATTGAAACAGCATTGAAACCCACATTCAAAGAAAATACATCTGGCCAATGGCCGATAAAGATTAACTTTGGGTTGTTTTCAAATCATAGGCCCCTTGCACACGAAACATACATGTGTTCTTTGATACACCTTCCTGATTGTATTAAATTATATTGTATAATACAGTACAGTTGTTAGAGGGCATTTTAAATGTATTGTTTGAACTATTAAGCCAATGCTAGTAGCCAAACAAAAACAATATAAGTAATAGTAAGAGTATTTTTTCATTTTAGATTTGACATCATAATAATGTTGTTTATAATCAGGGCATTATCCTGGTCTTAATATGCTACTTGTTAATATGTTTTTTATGTACGTGAAAAAAAAATGATGAGAATATAACATACCCTTCCAGATTCTTAATGAATTATTTAATCATCTGATTGCTTATCTGATTTTATTGGTTGACTGTGTCATGTGTTTTTGATAGGCATGAAAGGAAGGTGTTTTAAGTATTTTTTAAAATACTGAAGAAGAGTTATTCCCGAAAGCTTTATTTTGTGAAATAAAGTGAACATTTTTCATCTAGCATTTAGCGCGCACACACACACACACACACACACACACACACACACACACACACACACACACACACACACACGCACACACACACACACACATGTGCACACACACACACACACACACACACACACACACACACACACACACACACACACACACACACAAACACAAACACACACACCTCTTCCATTCAAACGGCTCCTTGCAATAAATCCTGTAGTCCATGAAAGTAACTTCAAAAGCTCTACCTGAAATACGGTCCTTGCAAATGGAATGAATCAAGTTACTTCAACACACACCTCTTCCATTCAAATGGCTCCATAACTTTAAAAGCTCTACTTGAAGTACGGTCCTTGCAATGAATCCCGGTCCTCCATAGTAGTCAAAGTTAACTCTGGTTCAGGTCCTTGCAATGAATCCTGGTCATCCATAGTAGTCAAAGTTAACTCTGTCCGTGAACTGAAAGTCTGTGAGACACAGAAGTTATTAAGGCTATCTGTATGGCCGAAAAACATAGCAGAAAAACCTGAGCCATGTGTAAAGTTCACCTTGTCCTGCAAGAGTTGCTAGGTCCTGCGAGAGCAGCAGCTACAGGTTTACAGCTATCCAGCCTGCAGACATTGCAGTCTGATCTCCTTCCATTCTATGCAGTTGTAACCACATAGACTTCTGGGGCATCTGCAGTCTGATGCCTTATTAACCAATCTGGGCTGTTGTTTAACCAATCCAAGTTTGGGAACACTCACTCTAAATTATTTATTTATTGTTTTACAGCAGCCTGAGTTCAGAAAATGGTCCACTCTAAATTTATTTTTTTTTCTTTTTATAGCAGTCTGAGTTCATGGACACTAAATTATTTTTCTTTTCTTTTTTTCTTTTTTACAGCTGGGGGGTGGGCTGCAGTCCTAGAGTCCAATAGCATGAGCTGCCACTGGAGTTTACTAATGGTATGTTTTTCTATCTCTCCCTACCCCTTATCTTATTTAATTTATTAATGTTATGCATTATTAGGATTTTATGTTAATATATTCTGTTAAACTAACTGTTATGTTGTCCTTATGGGTTATTTCATATTGTGTTGCTGTTAACATACTTACCGTTATGTTATTTATTATTGTGTTTCACATAATATACCTTAATATGTATTTGGATTACTCAGTAGTATGTTCCATTATGTTAATAGTAACATTGGTTTAGTCATTACTAATCTTAACTTTTGTTTATTTCTAATTTACTACAGAGTGACAAGGTAGGCTGGTTCCAGGTGATCCACCTACCTTGGCTCCCCCAGCTGTGTCATCAGGGCCATGGGCTGGGGCTGGGCTCCCCTCTGTGAGTGGTGGTGGAGAGGGTGATTTTGTCACCCCATGATGAAATACCAGGTATGATGAGCAGGTTGCTCTGGCAAACTGTTGGAGGTCACCTGCACCGGATGGAGAGCATGCTGACCACCCTGGTGGGGCAGCCTCATCCCAGAGGACGGCCTCCACCACTGCCACCACAAAGGCAGCAAGGGCAGTGAAGGAGCAATGTCAACAGTCCCATGGGTGTGGCTTGAGTTGCTCTGCTACCTTGTGGATGTTCCTGAGAATGGGATTCCACACCTTTCCCCATCCAAGGTAGTCACCCCCTCTTGTGTCACACACCAACCCTGTCTGCTGTTTTGTCTGTCTTGCCTCTCTGCAAAAGCTTCCTCGCCTTCTAAACTTAGCTCCCCCACATGTACCTATGTTCCTTTCCCAACAATAGGCACTTGTCCCAAAACAAAATGTCCCATACATAGCTCTCCAGTTCACACACAAGTCCACTGGACACACTTAATTTGGTCCAATTGGCTTGGGAATGCAGACAGGTTGTCTTCACCCCTCTCCTGGAGTGGCAGTCCAAATTCAGCTAAAGATTCTGTCACAGTGCACAGTTGTTGCCAATGAAGATATGGATATCTATGATTCTTTCCTACACATCCTGCACATTCCTACCTGCCTTTCACTATGTTATTCCCCCTGCTTGCACCCATTTTCACCACTGTCCTATCTCCCTATTTTTCTTTTATTTAAAGATTTTTTTGCATGGCGTGGGGCTGAGTGCCACATCACTTAGCTATGCTAAATAGCGCTATATTGATACATGCATTTGTAAAAATATTAATCACATTCAAAATGTACACCTGCATCCTATTTCAAATGCAGGACCATTGCACCTGCATAACAGTGACTCAACCTGCCAGGCCAAATGGCTGATAATTAACACGTGTTTAAATGAAAACAGTAATGCTCATGTTTTTGTCATTAAGCGTGTTTAAGCAATGCTGCACATCGCGCCGCACCATGCAAACCTACTAACAGAAATATAGAAAAAATATTACTATAATTAATACAGATGTGGCCAGGGATTATGATGTCACCATGGAGGACCTGTAGTGGAACAACCACTCTCAGCCACTGAAGAATTCCTGGCAAACCTAGGAACACATTACAGCTCCCAGGAATTCATCACACTGTATATCGTGGATGTTGGTGCCACAGTTTCCATGCCAGAGGATCATCCAGGTAGGCTTAGTTTGATCAGCATTGAATACTGTACCATTCAGTGTGTCAGGATGTACATAGTTTTACGTGGGTGTCATGTGTTTGTTTTTTTTTGGGGGGGGGGAGTTTAACTGTAGTTTGAATCTCATGCTCAGATTTTGACCAACATAATACTACAGTAGCTACTGTAAATGTGAGATATATGGACGTATTACCCTATTATAGTGCAACATGTGGTGGTATTTACATTTCCTCTCCCTCAACATTTCACAGGTCGATCAGGAATCAGACAAGGCCATGGTCCTGCTCTTGGTAAACACAACACTGTTTTGCTACAGATGTAGCTTTAGTACAGTGTATTCCCTAAAGTGTCATCCAGGCCTGCTGGCTGGATTAATGTACTGTTGGCATGATTGCCAACTGTACAGATATTTTCTGACTGTACACACTTTAGAGTCATACATACGCCTTGTAGGTTTGACCACACTGATAGATCTGACAGTATTGTCAGGGCATTACATATTGCCATTTGTATCAACTGTGCAGAGCTTTCACAAATATCAGCAGTGTCCCTCATTGTTGTTGATGAGATTGTTGTTTAAAGAGCTTTTATTTACAAGTAACTACCAAAGTTTGTTGGAAAATAATGTGCTCATGCCCAGCTCTATGAGGTTGGGAGATAAACATGTCTCTAATAATGACAACAGTGTATACAGCTTAACATATCCATTTCCCTGTTTTATTACAGGTGACCGGAGGGGGGGGGGTTGGACTCTGTCCCCTTCACAACTTCATGCCAGTGTCTCTTCAGACTCTGATTATGATGGTGGCCAAAGTGAGGCACAGGTGGGGGTTACAAGGGCAGAATCTGTCCCAAAGGTTTACACCCCTCATTTGCCCTCATTATCACTGTATGCAGTGTATGCTTACACATACCCAGTCCCTGGAGGCCACACATATTGGACAGTCAGATGGTGGGAACATTGAACAGGAAAGTGTGGCAACTATGGCTGCAGTGGGTGTCAATACTGGCCATAGCCAAAGAACTGGCAATATCCCCCACAGGTGGATTGATAGGGATGCTCGTAGGAGGCCTGCTGTCCTTCCACCACCTGTTGCAGGTGTCTAATCATGGGTCAGTCAGTGTATATTCTGGGCATCATGGAGGCCCAGGCATGTTCCGAAAGTAACTCCAGACAAATGCTCAGGGTTATGGATGCAGCACAGTCTGACATCCGTGACTGCTTCCACTGCATTACTGATACCCTGGATCATTTCACTAATGCAGTGGAAAGATGTTAGACTGAGACAGGTTGCACATTATCTGTCTTTGAACACACATTGTCTATGATGGAACATCTGGTTGGAGTTGAGCATTGGACTCATGGATGTAGGTCAGCAACTCCATCTGCTGAGAGTCCATGTTTCCATGCACAGTCATGATCCCATAGTGAGAGTACATTCAGCGCTCCAGAGGGGAGTGCACTGTCCACTCAAAGATGCGGCAGGCCATGGGGTCATGGTCCTGGGCATTCCCATGGAGGACATGTTCCCAGCAGACAGCAGTCACTGTCAGGTAGTAGAACTTGGGCATGGAGATGCCAGTGTGACTCCTGGCAGAGCCAGTTCCCATGTTCGGGGGCAGAGACAGTGAACTCTCAGCTCTACCCTGTACAGTTCAAAGCTGTTCAACATACACACATGTAGGGATAGCACTGTGCCTGACTGTGTTCATGCACACACTTACACACCACTTTCACAATCTGGGTCATCTACAGATACACACACACACACACACACACACACACACACACACACACACACACACACACACACACACACACACACACACACACACACACACAGCACATTTCCATGGCTCATTTTGCCTGCTTCCCTTCCTGAGTCTCACACATGCTTTCAACCTATTGGGTCTGCCTAGGCCTCCTGTACCCCACACAACACCCTGTGCAAGTGATGATACCTGTGCTATATTCCTGTCATCCTCATCATTGATGCAGGGAAATGGAGCTATGCGTTTGATGCACAGGGCGACTATATAAATTACTATGTATTTTGTAATCCATTGTTGCCTTTGACATGCCACTTGTACTGCTCACTGACAGATACTGTATGCTGACATATGCAATGAGTAAACCACATAATTTTGTGTACCTTATGTTGTATGATGTCATAATGGCTGTATACTAACATAATGAAAGGTGACTCATGAAGCTGTTTATGTTTCAGTTTCAGGATTCTGTGTGAGACACCTATGGATACACAGTGACAATAAACCCATAAACATCACAGGATAGAATGTAAATGGCTTCAGAATGACACATCACTATAGGTGTATGACTCCATAGGTTCATATGTGTTTAACAGGCTAACAAGGACAATAGCTTCATTCAGCCTACTCATGCATCCCTAATCTCTGAAAAGGTCTGATACCCTTGATAAGTGTCAGCATGGTTTCTGAAGCTAGCTGTATCAATGGAGAAGAACCAGCTACAATTTTCCTGTGTCCATTACAGACATTTGGCCTACATCAGTCTTGTTCCGCATCCCATTGTGTAACTTGCACATGATGTGCGTTACAGCGGAAGTGTGCTTCACATGCATGGGGAGCCTGTTACATATATGATGTAGTGTGTGGGTTACATAACTGTCTCTCCAGCATGTACTATTTATACCACAGTGAGTGTGTAGGTGTGTAGAACAGGTAATACATGTGTTAGTCCTGTCTTGGATATGCAGGAGGTACACAGTGGGATCTCACACCTCCCAGTATGGAAGCCATACACTTCCCCTCCAAAGCATGTAGGAGACAGACTAGACATTCATGGCCTTGACACGGACTGCATAGGACATGTTATCTATATTGGTTTACTGTGGAACCTCTGTGGCTCTTACAGTTGTCAGATATGCCCATGTAGAGACATAGCAAACGTGCAATTGCACTCAATGACAAGTGTGATGAGTGCTAAATACAGTATAACAATGACAGTCTGGGATTTACATGCCATTCCTTTCTCTATAGATTGTACAAAACTGAATGAATCCCCACATCTTAATGACCACTGAAAGTAAAAGGCTAGATCAGTCTCTGGGTCCATAAGTCCGTGAGTAATGGCTCATCTGTGTGCAGTGTGCAGACAATATTATATTTTCCAGAAATGGATGACTTCCAAAAAGGTAGTATTGTGCATTCCTTGGCATTTACTATTTGTCAGTGACTCTGACAACAACTGAATGTGTGTCTCATTCTATTCTGGATAACTGTTGGTTCTGTGTGGGATTTAGTGTCATCCCCTAATTTTCAAGCAGTCAGAGGTCACTGACAGTGGCCGTGACTGCAGAGAAGGGAATGGCTAGAAGGGGTACTCCATAAATGATTTCTGAGGGAAGTCCACTGGTGACTCATCTCATTGTAGCAGTGGACTACCCAATGCTATCTTCCCAGATAATGACTATCAGACATGTGGCTATCCACCAGCTGACATACTACTTTGTAAGTAACCTATGCAGTTGTTCAGCAGTGCCTGATGGCCTAATATTGTCAAATGCCTTGTCAGGCCATGGTAGGTGGAGTGAGTCATATTCCCCTCATCCACTGCATAGTTTAACACTCAATGAGGTCCACCGGTTAGGGTAGGCATGATCTGACTTGATCAAAACAAAGTGTGTTTGGTACAGTGTTTGTAGGTGTATGATATTTTTACTGATAATGGCTTTAAATATCAGATTACTGAGAGATCTGGGGACACTGCCTGGCACTGCATGCTAGTTGTTTTACATGCAACTAAGTATTGCAGCTACTTCCATTATGTTTTTCCAAGAAAATGTAGTCTTTACTTTCTATGGCTCTACAGTCTCTCCAGTTCCCTTCCCCTTTCACTCATAAAAGTACCACATCCATCTATTTATCATTATATCTTCCCTCATTATTTCAGGGATGTTTACTCTTTTGCCACCTTATAGACATTTCTCTCCCAGCCCACTCCAGCTCCACACTATATCCTTTCTCCTGCTATGCCCAAGACTATTTACATAATCCTCCCCACCCTCATTTTAATATTACTTCTATTATTTACCATAACAACTCCCCACCATATTTATCACCCTGTACAACTATATAGATCCACTTGCACTTGTACCCCTCAACAAGGCACCTACTCCAACATAAACCCAAGCATAATTACTCTATAAGCAATACACCTCAAGAAAATAAAACTCCTACTCATAACTAACAAGTCCAACAAACTTCCCCCATTAATTTCCATATCTATACCCAAAAAGAAGTTACCTATCACTACTTATGCATATATCCATTCTAAAATACTCCAATGTGGGGACATTCATCCTAATCCTGGACCCAGCTCTTCTTCCCCAAGCTGTCCTATATCTACAAATCAATAAAGCTAACTACCTTAAACCTTCAGAGTGTCAAAAACAAAATCCTAGAATTCCATGCCTGGATAGCCCACAATAAGCCAGACATAATAGCTGCCACAGAAACTTGGTTAAAACCTTATATAAAAGACACAGAATTTTTCCCACCAAATTATGCCTGCCTTAGATTTGACTGACCACACAAAAGAGGTGGAGGGGTTGCATTATCCTGCCTCAACACCTACACCATTGTCCCATTCTCAAAACAGACTCCACAATTCTCCACTGCTGAAAGAATAATTACTTTCCTAAAAATAAATAATTGCAAAAAAACTCTGCATCATGCTATTTACATCCCACCAGGAAATAACATTCCCTTATTTGAGGAAGTCATTGCCTGGATATCACAAAATGTTGAAAATTAAACTATTATCCTGGGGGATGTCGATATTAACTGGCTTTACTTCTCCCACTACAACCCTGGTACCAACATTAACCTATACATCTTTACCCAATTAATTTACAATATAACTTGGCCAAATAATAACAATGACAATGGTTCAGTTTTGGATTGGATCCTAGCCTCTAATCCTAACAATATCTCTTCCTCCAGCACATTACCAAACAGCATTAGTGACCACATCCCTGCGTATGTAATATGTAATTCTACTACACCTCCAAACAAGCACCAGTACAAACAAACCAGAAACATGTCTCAATTTAACTCATTCACTTTCAATGAAACCTTGTCTAGCCTCAATTGGGAATCTCTAAAAACCCTCTTGATGAAGCTGTTAAGTTATCCAACTCAGCATTTCTCAGGACATTAAATAAACTAGCCCCAATCTGTCAGAAAAAGAACTAAATTTAAACATGCATTTTTGCTTACCAGACCCACTAAGCAACTCATGACTGCCAGGGACAAATTCTGGAAACATTGGCAAAAACATAAAAATTCCACTAACCTTGAACATTATAAGCAACTTCTCGATCAAGCAAAGCATCTTATTATTCAGGATAAGAAAGCACATTACCTTCATCTACAAAACCAACACAAACACAACCCTAAACTATTCTAGAACTCCATTACTTCCCTTCTAAATTCTGACTCAAAAAACAATCCCTGTCCAAACCCTGGCAAAGCCTCTTCTGAAATAGCATCTGTTTTTAACAGCTACTTCTTAGACACTATAACCAATTTAACTGCTACTTTCCTCCATTTCACTCCTCACATTTCACCTAATACCACTATCAAAACTAGGAAAAATGTCCACCACGGAACTCAGACACCAAGCAGTAATTATTTGTAAAAATATATAAAATCTTTTATTCCACATGAAAGAAAAACAAGAATATCCACCTATAGAAAAGTATGTGGCATTCCCAGGGCGGTGTAAATACAAATTCCGATTCCCATCTGTGGAGTATCACATTTGCGTAAATACTAGCACATGGTGCCCCCATTGCCACTCCTTTAAGTTGTTTGAAAATTTCGCCATTAAAAAACACAGTATAATAGTCATAAATTAAACTATCAAAACTACTCAAAACCTTAATAACCCTAATTCACATAGCTTTTCTTTTTCCCCCATCCCCACTTCTTTTATCAAAAAAATATTACTGAAACTAAAACCTTGCACAAATGCCCCTGACAATCTACCTTCCAAATTCCTACAAATACAGCACACTCTATTGCCTACCCAATAAGTATTCTCATAAGCAGATCCATAAATGAGTCTTGTGTGCCAAATATCTGGAAAAAGGTATATATTCTTCCCCTACATAAAGGTAGGAACAACACAGAAGTCTCCAACTTTCAATCCATAGCCATCCTCTCTCCAGTCTGTAAGATCATGGAATAATGCATCCATCTTCAACTCCTTAACCATCTCCTTCATAATCAAATTATTTCCTTCACCCAGCATGGCTTTAGGCCAGGCCACAACACCACTACTGCCCTCATCTCCTTCTTAAACACCATCAATTGTGCTCGCAACACTGATAAGTTAGTCTCTTCTCTCTTCCTTGATCTCTCTAAGGCCTTTGACACTGTCTCCCACTCCCTTCTCCTCCTCTCTAAACCCTTGCCAGAGATGGCCTGCATCTGTCACCCTTAGGTTTCTGGATACTGGCTAAGGCTATTGCCACCCCTATAGTGCCATTTTTAGGCAGTGTTCCAAAGACCAAATTACCACCATAACAGCTATAAATAAATGCAATCTGAGGGTCATGCTGCTCCATGCTAGAAGTCTAAATCTCAAGATGCACTCACTCGAAGCACTCCTCAAAATGGAGAACATCAACATTTGTGCTGTATTGAAGACCTGGTTTAACGAAGCAGAAAGCACCCCTGTGCTACCAGGTTATAACTCATTCTATACCTTTTGGCCCCAGAAAATGGACTGAAGCTCCAAAGTCAGTGGTGTCTCCATATTCCTAAAGGATACGCACACCTTCAGACTAGTAGCCCAACATAACACATTAGAGATACTTCAGGTACAACTAACAGTGGGTAAGATGGCGATTCAGGTTGTAGCCTGCTATAGGTCCCCAACCATGTCCCAAGACTGTCATTCCACATTCCTAAGCACCCTGGAAACTATTAGGGTCCAACCCAACACTCTCATATTTTGTGACTTCAACTACCCCTCCATTAACTGGGAAAACTACTCATGCACCAATACACTTGCCCAACACTTCCTGGAATTCATTAATTCCAATGCCCTGGACCAGCTCATTCTTACCCCTGCTAGAGGAAGCAATATGCCTGACCTGGTTTTTACTAACATGGGTAACCATTGCTCAACACCAATAGTCAATTCTTCCCTGGTTAGATCTGACCACAAACTAATTACTATGGAAAGCCAGATCTCACCCACAGCACCAGCAAAGGTAACCACCATGAAAAACTTCTCCAAAGCTGACTTTGGGTTCCTAAAAACAGAGGTGGCTAACTTCACATCACCCATGCAAATGGAAAATAGGTGCATGACTGCCAAATCATACACCAATGCACAGTACGAACACATACATAAATGCATGGAACTAGCCATACCCAACAGAACCAAGATGCTCCCCTCCAAGAAAATGAAGCCAATCTGGTGGTCCCCTGCCATTAACAAACTCTACAACAGAAGGAAGAAACTGTTGCAGAACAAAATGAAGTCGCAAGACTGGAAAAACTCCCTGATTAGCTTCAACAAAAAGTTGCGATCCCTCATCAAAATCTGTAAAGCTAGCTATGAAGGCAGAATTGCGGCAGACACTAAAAACAACCACAAAGCCTTCTACAGTTATATCAAGAATCTCCATGGCAATACCCAGATTTTCTCTCTGAGTTACTACACAATGGTACTGAGCCAACAGATATTGCCAACAGACAGATTCAGTGCCAACTTTACCCCTCCCCCCCTAAAGGGCCAATCACAATACCAGAAGAATGCCAGACACCCAGCATTACTGCAGCACAGGTTAAAGCTGCATTGTCCAAGGCCAAGAATACAGCTTATATGGGACCTGACAATACCCCTGGCTGTGTTCTACATGAACTACAAAGTGAACTGGCACTACACCTGTGTGCCCTGTTCAATCACAGCCTCACCTAAGGCTTTGTCCCTACAGAATGGCACACTGCTACAGTCATCCCTCTCCATAAAGGGGGAGCAACTACAGACCCTGGGAATTATCTCTCCATTAGCCTGAAGAGTCTGATGTGTAAGGCTATGGAGGGCATCATCATGGACCTAATTAACAAGGATATAGGGAATCTCCAAACTCTAGATCCCATGTAATTTGGTTTTGTGAAGGGTAGATCATGCCTGTTTACTTCTTTGAGTCAGTCACCAGAGCTGTGGATGAGGGCAGGGCAGTTCATACAGCCTACCTCGATTTGGCCAAGGCCTTTGACGCCATTCCCCAATCAGGAATTATTGATAGACTCACCAAACTAGGCATCAACCCCTATATCACTAGGTGGGTTGCAAATTGGTTCACAGATAGAACCCACAGTGTGAAACTATCAGACTCCAAGTCAGACTGCTGACTAGTCATGAGTGGAGTCCCACAGGGATCAGTCCTGGGTCCTCTCCTGTTTGGCATCTACTTCTCAGAAGTCCAGCCTAACACTGAGGGACTCTGGCTGACCAAGTTCGCCGATGATTGCAAGCTGGGAGCCATTATTAGTTCCCCAAGTGATGTAGACATCCTACAAAAAGGCCTCACTGAGACCAACAGCTGGTGTCGTAACCATGGCCTTAAGCTTAATGTCAAATAATGTGTAGTCATTCCCTTTGGGAAAAACTCAGTTCCCACTAATTACCACATTGATGGTAGCCCACTGAACACTGAAGGCATTATAAGAGATCTAGGGACACAGGTTGACAGCAACATCTCCTTCAACTATCACATTGGCACTGTGGTCAGAACGTCCTTCTATGTGGCACATCTCATTATCAAGGGTTTTGCATCCAGGAAGAAAGAGGTCATCATCTCTCTCTACTCTTCCCTCATTAGACCAATCATTGAGTATAATGTCCCATTTGGCATGTACCTCACTAAACACATGCAACAACTGTAAAGGCCACAAAAGTACCTCATGAAGAGGATCCTAGGCCTTAAACACATGCCCTACATGGACAGACTCAAAAAACTCCAGCTTTTTTCTGTCTCATATTGTCTATTAAGAGGTGATCTCTGCTTGACTTACAAAGCCATGTCTGACCCAGCCCTGTTAGAAATGTTACACCTAAAGAAATCCCAATCCCTCCACACCACATGCTCCAGGGACCTGAATCTCATTACGACAATCAACAGAACATGCTGGAGGGCCAGGTTCATAACCCAGAGACTGCCCATGCTCTGGAATAAACTTTCCATACATGTCAAGCAAAGCACCTCACTGGCCCTTTTCAAGAGAAATCTTGATGAGTGGATGGGAAATAGAAAGTTCACTCCGGGGATCATTCCAGTGGCTCTACTTGATAGAAACACCGGGAACTAATGGCAGCATGATGCCAGGGCACTTCTATGGGCTGGGCTTGTAAAGGCTCCAGGGCCATTGGCCTAGTACACACCTATGAACCTATGAACCTAAACTCACTTACCTCGGTTTCTCAGCCTCTTCCCTCACCTGGTTCAACAGTTATCTCACCTGGTTTAACAGTTATCTCACAAATAGACTACTAGCTCATCTTAATATACGTAGTATTAACAACAAAGTAACTCAACTCCATGCTCTCTTAGAAGTGTACTCCTTTGACATTATCTGCCTAACAGAAACATGGCTAAAACCTGTCATCAAGGATAATGAAATTATCCCACCTGGATATGATATCCTAAGAATTGACAGAGTATCTATGAAAGGTGGTGGGGTTGCTATTCTATTTAAATCTGGCTTACAATTAACCACATACAACTGTAATCTACCTCTAAATTCCCATGCTGAGATTCTCATCTTTAAACTTGAACTTAACAATGCTAAATCAATCTACATTATCTGTATGTATCTGCCCCCTGGAAATAACATAGCCACCATGGAAAATATCCTTTGCTGGCTATCCCAACACCTGCCTCAAGAAACCATAATCCTAGGCGATATAAATTTAGATTGGAATTCCTATTGTACCAGCCTTCCTACCACCCACATTAACCTACATGTTTTTTCTCAAACCATTACCTCACCCACTAGAATACATAAAGCTAACAAGAAAGCAAACATACTAGACTGGATTCTTATAAACAATCATACTCACTACTATAATTCTGGAACCCTCCCTGATGATATAAGTGACCACTCACTTACCTACTTCATCAGACATAAAGCCAATACTCCCATTCTAACCTATATCAGAAGTATTAGATCCAAAAAGAAATTTAACCCTGATTTATTCCAAATGGAACTAAGAGCATGCAATTGGGTTCCCTTAAAACACCTCCCTTTAGATGAAGCCGTTAGTTTCTTTAATTCTACCTTCCTTTCCATTCTCAATCACCACGCTCCAACCAGATCTATTAGAATTAAAGCCAATTCTGCCCCATGGCTATCCAATTAAACCAAACATAAAATTCATCACAGAAATAAATATTAGGCCAAATGGAGAATGACTAAAAACCCTGTTGACCAACAAACCTTTAGACAACTTAGAAATGACACTAAGAAGGCCATACTTTCTCATAAAAAACTACTACTTACAATTTCAACAACCTAATCACAACAACCCACACAAATTCTGGGCTAGCATTAAGCAGTTACTTTACCCAGGTCAATCCACTACACTAAACGCTCAAAATACAGACCAGAAAAACCCTATCCATACAGCTAATACCTTCAATACCTTCTTTACAGATGCTATCCAAAACACTAGCTAGTCAACTATCACCTAATACCTTCACACTACCTTCTTACACCTCAACCCCACCCCATCCTTTTCAGTTCAAACCTGTCCCAACCACACTTATTCAAAACCTTTTGAATAAACTGCAAACATGCTCTCCTTCTGCAGACTAACTGCCTTCTGAATTTCTACAATTATCATCCAAGGCTATTGCCTACCCTGTTTCCATACTGATCAATAGAACTATAAGCGAAGGTCACATTCCCATCTTATGGGAAGTCTCCCATGTTATCTTCTTGCATAAAGGTGGACACTCCACTGAGCTATCAAATTATCACCCTATTGCCATTCTCTCTCCTTTAGCTAAGATTATGGATAAATGTATCCACAGGCAATTACTCCACCACTTAATTGAAAACAATTTACTTTCCAACTGTCAACATGGTTTCAGACCCTCACACAGCACTACCACTGCCCTCCTTTCCTTTACTGATTACATTAACAAACAACAAAACCTAAATAATCTTTCTTCTGCTCTATTTATTGACCTGTCTAAGGCATTTGACATGGTAAACCACCAGATTCTCATAAGCATACTAAAATCTCTGTCATTAGACCCACTTTCCATAAAATGGTTCCAATCCTACCTTGACAAATGACAGCAAGCAGTACTATGGCATAACACTCTATCCACCCATCTACCCATTACCTTAGGTGTCCCTCAGGGGTCCATACTAGGATCTCTCCTCTTCTCCATATTTATAAATAACCTGAAAGTAACCTGATGAATCTAGCTATTCCCCCAAGCCACTTGCATACAATATGCTGACGACTCCACACTACTATGCTCAGCTACATCCTCCCAAGACCTTCACTCTCTCACCCAGAAGGTATTCAACATAGTTGAACAATGGTTCACTCAGCGTTCCCTTCTTTTGAACCCAAAGAAAACCAAACTCCTCCTCTTCACTTCTACTCAAAAGTCCTCTCCTTTTCATTTCTCTGTGCCATCCACCAATGGTACTATAATATCTCCAGACTCTACCACCAAACTTCTAGGTGTCACCATCGACAACAATCTGAACTTCGACATCCATATCAACAATATTATAAAGACTGTCAACAAAAACATTGGCACTCTCCATAGGATTAAACCCTTCCTTTCTCCTACTGCCAAAACTACTATAGCTCACACTCATTTGATCTCTACACTCCTTTATGCTTCTCCAATTTTTACTAATCTATCCAAGACTATCTTCAGCAGATTGGAATTGTCTTATAATAACATTGCAAGATTTGCAACAGGAAACCTATTTAGTACCCACCATTGTATAAATCTAAATCAGCTAGGATGGTTACAACTACAACACCTGATTAAATTTCACCAACTAACCATTGCCCACAACATTCTTTACAAACCTTCTAATACTCCTAGTTTATCTAACCTTATCACCCCCTATAATAATCTGAAGTCTTTACTTTCATCACACAAACATCTTGTACACACCTCTAAATATAATAACAGGGCTGGGCTTTCTTCTCTAATATTGTAGGTATCCTGGAATCTTCTCCCTAATGACCTCTCCTCACTTACTTCCTTATCACACATCAAAAACAGACTGAAACTTTACCTCAAATCATACTGGCTATGTCCCTGTACCAAACTGGACTAGTCATCTATCTCTTTAAACTTGACCTTGCCTATCCTGTGCTTACTATCCACTGTTACATCTTCCTTCTTATTATATTTTTCTCACGTCTCCCTATTTTACACAATTTCACTCCTCTTTACATACCTTTTTTCAAGTTAATTCTTAGTAACATCACTATACAACTAACTTCCTTTCTCTACTATTGAATTTACCTGTACGAAGTCCCTGTACCTTTCAATTTACACTGTTTATGACTCTTGTCCTCTTTACACACCCTGTGCTAACCTCTGTGCTTTACAACGCATTACCATTGCTTGATTATTTTTATAATATTTTTATTATATTTGCTATTTTTTATTACAAATTTTGCTTTTTGTTGTTTGTAATTGTATTTGTATTTTATCATGTCTTGGAGCTTATCTCCCCGGGCCTCTACTGAAAATGGACATATATTTAGTTAGACTAGCCTGGTCAACAAATGTAAAATAAAAATAAAATAAAATAATAGACAGCAATCATCTAAATGGCAAGTCTCTTTCTCCCCATTCCTTCTTACTTCCACTGGTGTTCCTCAAGGATCCATATTAGGATCCCTTCTCTTCAGCATCTTCATCAATAACTATCACACCATCCTTACTCATGCATCTGTTATCCTATATGTAGATGACTCCACTATCATATGCACCACTAGTTTCATATCTGAACTTCAACAAATCACTCAAAGTGCCCTTACTACTACAGAAACATGGATGACAAACAACCACTTAGCCCTAAAACTATCCAAACTACTGATTTTCACCCCTAAAAAACACTCCTCTAAATAGAAAACAAAATTCCATTCAAGCCCAGAACAAAACTACCACTGAAGTTGTCTCACACACAAAACTTCTTGGCGTAATTATGGACAAACACCTAACTTTTGACCTGCACATGTACAATAACATTAAAGAAAAACAACCAAAAACTTGGTATGGCCTACAGGCACAAAAACTTCCTCAACCACTCCACCAAACAAGCCCTTGCCTTTGTCTTTCTACTACCATCTCTGCTATATGGCACCCCTCTGTTTACCAGTATCCAATCCTCTTTGAGATCCATTTTAGAAATGTGCTACAATAAAGTTGCCCAATTCGCAGTCGGTGCCAGATTCTCCTCCCATCACTGTCTATCTCTTCATCGTCTTGACTGGCTCAAACTTCCTCTCCATCTTTCTTTCCTACAATTGATCACAAAATCATATATAAACCTGATGAATGCCCTGCCCTTACTAACCTACTTACCAAGTACCATCCCAATAGGCAACTCAGATCCAAAAACCAACTACTGCTGAATGTAGAAAAGCCAAACTTAGCCGCCGGTCAGATGCTTTACTCTTTTGCCATTGACAAAATGTGGAACTGTCTCCCAGCACCTATCAGGGCCACTAGCAATTCAACTAGCTTCAAAAAAAAAATCCTGAAACATCTTTCCTCTTCATGGAAATGTACATGCACCAATTACATTCCCTTCAAAACCTGACCCCCTCCCCCTTGATAATATTTTCTTGCTCCTACCTTATATCCCCTCTCATCCCCATTCTTCACTAGACATTTAAACAAGTAGGTCATATTCATGTACTCTTCTATCTTTTTACCTCTCAAGCTTATATTTATCCAGTAACCTACTATACGTTATGCTTGATATCCTAGTCTGGGATAGCTAACTGCATCTGAATTAATCCCTTACAATCTAATACAATTTAATTTAGTTTTGTAACTATGTTTAGCATTTTTTAAAATCCTACTATCTATAATCTATATTCTATTTTGTCTCCTTCAACATGTTGTAACTTGTATAACTTGCTCATTGTCTAACTCCTACTTTATGTAAACAATTGTGTCTTTTATTTATTTGTTATATGTGGAACTTTTCCCCCCAGGCCTCCACTAAAAATGAGCTCACTTAGGCCCAGTGGACCATCCCAATAAACAAATGCAAATAAATAAATAAATAAATAAATAAATAAATAAATAAAATAGTCATCCAAGGTGTCTGTCTCTGTACAGAGCACAGGCAAACAATTGAGGAAAAGGTAATATGTACACCCTGTGAAGGTAAAGTGGGAGGTTTTACACAGGTATTCTGCAGTTGGACACTACTCAAGGAGTGTGTATTGAAAGACACAATTACCTTGTGAAGAATGTGGAAAGCAGGGGAGTCCCCTGAATTGTTGGTGCCTGGCTACTACTAATGCTGCTCTCACCACAACCACTCTCTCCTGTGATACCATGCTCCAATACTTTTTCTGTCAGCAGAAACAAAATGTTACTATGAAGCTCATGATGAGAAGTGGGACACAGCCTGTTGTTCATCCACATAGTTGTCCCATGTCATGCAAGGCTCTGTAGGCTTCACATACCATTTTCCAGGTAGATGCCTTGATTAGCAACCTGAGCAATCAGTTGACCTTTGCATACATTATGCCTTCTGCTCCAGGGTTGGTGGCATTTCACTAGGTACTGATCATATGGTGATTAGAAGCACAGCTGCAGTGTCACAGTATAATGTGCACTGTCCAGTGACATAGATGTCTAAGGTTGCTCAAACAAGCACCACAGGAGCGGTGATCCATGTTATGTGACAGTTTCACTGCAATTCATGCATCACACCCTTCAACAGCTTAATGGTGGATATCTGAATGACATAGCTCTGAGGCCTACTGCAGAGGAATGGCCACCTTTGGCCAAAGTGTGTCCATCTACCACATGTCCTACATATGTCATACCTTACATTTTTGTACCAGGAACACATGTTTGAGTTCCCACATCATGTCATAGAATATCCAGTTTGCTGTCTGGTTGCTTGACAGGCATTGTAGACTTGCAAGGCCAAAGTCATGTCTGTAAAATTGAACAAGTCCTCTGTGCATGCATGGACATCCAGATCTTCACTGCAAGGAGTGCCTACAAATACTGTGATGTTCTTCATCTCACATTGCTGCAGTCCTAACACTTGGGTAGTCGCTGTGTCCCGGCGATCCGGCGAATATCAGTAAGGTTGGGCGGTCAGGGTCAGGCGAGCACTTGACCCCGATCAGGGTACCACGTCATACAAACCGGCGTCATATCCTCAATCTTTTTCAGTCATTTCGCGATGCGGTCGATGCAGAAGCAGTGCCGTTAGGGGTTTACGGCGAATTGAAACACGCGGAGTTTCAGACGACCCGAAGTGTTTTTTGGTTAAGTTTTATTTGGGAATATTTTGTTTTTTCTGGCCTCAGTTGTTTACGGATGTCAGAAAAAGTAACTATTACCCTTTCTGGATAAAACAGATACGCGCATAGGGATTACCATAATTTGTGTATACCTTGTTTGGGACCTGAATACGTTGTGCTAGGTTGTCAGCTGCTAGGTTTGTTTAATAGCTTGCTGGTTGGAGTGCCGATTGAGGTTGGTTAGGCTTCAGCGGTGCAATTACAAAAATGCGTAAAGATGCTCCGGCCAGCGGCCGGCTGAAAAGAAGAGACGAAGGAATCCGACGGACGCCAGGAGTCGTCGAACGGTGTGGAACCGGTTAAGTGTCAGTTGAGAGAGTGGTCTTTCCGGGTCAGGAAAACTGGAGTCCCAGGGAGAAGGCTCCTTCCTAGGAGATCACAGCCAGGCTACAGGCGAATGGAGGCTACAGGGCAGGACTCACTCAGGCTCTCCCCTCCCTCCTAGTCTTTTGGTCCCTCTCTTTCTGCTTTGTCTAGTCTCCTAGAGAGGCAGGTCTAGTTTGATCTCTGTGGTGTGCTCCTAGTTTCACCAGGTTCTGTTAGCAAGAAGCACATTAATAAAATGGGCTCTATGCCAGAAGCTTTAAAGAAGAGGCTGGGAGCCTTATGAGGAGAGGCCTAGGATGTGGCCAGTGTTGGCCAGTTGACTTCAGGCTTGGTGTTGTGTCTGTATCTCTGATTCTTGCCTGGAGAATTCTACTTCATAGCCTTGATATTTGGGGATCACCTTCTAAAATGCTTGCTTCTCCTCCTTCAGATTTTTCTTTTCATCACTCCTCAGGACCATGAGAGCATTTTTAAATGGGAAGGTCAGGACTTCTTTAACTCCAGGAAGACTTGGCTACTGTTTCATTTTACCCCAGCATAGGCCTTTGGCTATACCTCCTGTTCCTGCCTGTTATTCCTTCCCTGAGGCTCTATTCTCTTAATCCTGATTCCTTGCCTCTTGCTCCTGTTAAAGGAATTATCTTTAACCAGGTAGCTGCAGCAAAATAGAGTATCTTTTAGCCCATCTAGAAAGAGACCAGAGACTGTTCAGAATCCGCCCAAGGCATGTAAGGCTTCTGTTGTCTTTTCTCCGGTGGAAGATGAAGTTGATCAGATGGCCAGGGATGCATAAAGGCTTAAGTTGCCAGTTTCCTTTGGGAAACCAAGGGTTTGAATTTCTGGTTAAATATGTTGATGCTGCAAAATTATCTGCTTTCACAGTTGAAATCTTTTAATTATGCATTTTTCTGAACTGAGTTTTGAGCATTTTTGGCGGAAGGTACAGTGTATTTAAGCCTTCTCAGGGTGGTTTTTCTGCAGTTGTTCTTCTGTCTGGGCAGGCTTATTCTGGGTTGTTGCCACTGGGATGTTCTACTGAGAGCCGCTTGGCTGGCAATGTGGCTTTATGTCTTGGCAGTAAAACTAGGAGAGGCAGTGCCCTTGGATCTCTGATGTCTTGTGATTTTCTGTTTGGATGCCCTTTTGAAAGAAATGGAAGAAGAGGCTGGAGATATTAATGAAATTGGCCTCTTTTGTTTTGGGCCTCCAAAGGGTAGAAGGAAATTGGCTAGGGAAGACCTACCTTTAGTGGTCTTATGATTCTCTGGGCTAGAATTGAGCCTAGACGGGGCACTTTTCAAGAGGTCAGGGCAGAGTTGGGCAGTCTTCAGGGGAGTTCTCCTGCACAGTCTCTACAGAGGTCTTTTCCAGTCCTACCTTGGAAACTTTTTCAGGCCTGCACCTTTTTCAGCTGGGTTGAAGACTGAAGGCCTGGCGGCACCTTCAGGAGGAAGGCTGGCACAGGTTTTATTTCCACCTTGCTTTGATTACTAAGGACAATGAACAACTGGATATCACACATCACAAAGGGTTTCACCATTTTACTGTTATGCCTCTTCCATCCCATACAGCTCCATTCACACTCACAAGACTGGAGGCTCACATTCTGCACACACTGTTACTCCAAATGGGGAGCGTGTGGAGACCCTTATTGGCCATCCTCAGCCTTATCTGAAGAAGTATTCAGTAAGCATTCCTAGTACCAAAGAAGGAAGTACGTCTGTGGCAATTTTGGTTGTATCCATCCTGAATCCTTAAAGAAGGCTTCCCTCGTTCAAAGATCATTGGATGGTAGCAGCAGCTTTTGCCTTCTGGGGGCAATCTATCATATTTGGACTGCATTGCCCTCAAGGATACTTACTGTTCTGAGTCTTCATTTCTAAAGTTCTTGGAGTAGTGCTAAGATTGCCCTGAAGAATCACTATCATCAATATTTATTGCCCTGCCTGCGTTCTTCTGCAGAAAGACCAAGCTGAAAGTTCTGGCTCAGTTGCGGCTTGATTCAGCTAAAAAGGAATACAAATCTCTCCTTATCAAATAAAGTGCCTGATACTTCTTCTCCTCTCAGTGAAAACTTCTTCTTCATTTTGGAATACTGAATAGCAGACTGCAGATGCCTAAGGTATTCTGTCTTTCAAATAAAGTCAGTGTGCGGGATCTAGAGACTGCGTCTTGGAATCTGGGCTTTCATTCAAAAGGAGCATCAACAGTGGCCCTTTTAACCCGGACAAACTCTGGGTTTCCTTTACTTCCATCACTTATCTCAATGACTGCATTTAATGAGCAAGTCCTTCAAACCTTAGGTCATTCCTTAGGAAATATGGCATTGCTTCCCAATGCCCGTGACTGCAAGAGGAAGCTACAATGAGTATCTCAAAATGTGGACCGGAGCGGGCCAGGCTTTGGACACTGTCACTCAGATACTACCTTGCATTCAAAAGGAATTTTTGTGACATAGGAAGGAATGTCACCTAAACACCACAATCTCATATCTGTGCCAAGGAACAGCAAAGTGGCGATTTTGGAGACAGACAGAGCAGAATCATCTGAAGGGTGTTGATTCTGAAGACAAGTGGGATGCCAGACTACAACATCTAACAAGCAACACATCTGGAGATGTGGTCTCACCAGTTGCATTAATGGCTTTCTACACAGTGTAGCTTTCAAGACACAGCTCAGTACTTAGAGGTCCCACAGCTGTCATAATGGTAGATCAACAGAAGCAAGAGGTAACAGCTCGCGGATCTCTATGCTCTTTCATGGGATTGGACAACTTTCAGGCTCTGTGTTTTTCTATTCTCAACTCAGACATAATTTCTGCCAACTACTGGAACCTGCCAGGAGCATTCCACTTAAACAGACAAGCCAACTCTCCCCACGGTAAAACTGGATCTTCATGTCGACCTTTGGCTGACAATGTCCTGGGTGCAGTCAGACATGGAATCTGTTGTATTTCTTCTTGAGCTTTCCCTTCAGAACAACGGTGCACCAGAAGTTCATCCCACAGCTTAAGTCTCCTGGATGCTCCAAGTTTTGCAGAAGTCAAGTACAGGAAGCCGAGTTGGCACCTCTGCCTCTTGCCTCAAGGTATAACCAGTTGGCCAACTACCAATCCACAACTTCCTTTGATGCTTCCAGATTGGCCTCTCTAGTTCAAATAGCACTGGTCAAATTAATGCAGGCCTCCATCTGTTTTGCCTTTGATTCCTACAGGCATTGTGACTGGAGTGTCCCCAATATTGTTTCTCCAAACTTGTTTCTCTTCTTAGAGGATAATGTCAGCATTTTAGAAGTACTTTAGAGGCTTCTTCCACAACAAGTTTTGAATGGGATTTTGGAGCTCCTTCTCTGAGCTTATGATTGCTATGGCAAAATGTTATCAGAATGAGAGATTTTTTGTTTTGGAGTTTCATGCAAAGTTTTCCAACAATAGCTCTGACTAACATTTAAGTTATTTTCATTTACTGAGTTATTGGGATCTGGGTTGTTCTTTCTCCTCTATTAAGATTCATGCTTCTAACTTTTAACCAAAACTTTATTCTTTTGTTATGCTTGTCCTCTATCTTTGTTCAAGCAATTTGCAATTTCACAAGAGAATTTAAGACCCCCGCGACAGTTGAGCCTTGCTTTTGATCTCAATTAAATTTTGGAGAAACTCACTCTCTTTTCTTTTGTGCCTGCGAAAGCAACTAGTGCTTAGAAATATTATTTAGACTGCTTTTTGTGTTTTAATTCCATTTTAGGTATTCCCGCATACAGGCCCTTTGCATTTTGCGGCCTTTCTTAATTTTTCCTTAAGGACAAAAAATCTTCGTACTAATTCATCCTTTATGCCTAAGGATATTCTAAAGTGGCTTAATTTGCAAACTTTAAACATCTCCTTTCTATTGTGATCTTTATTTGGGCAAGGGAAAAGATCCCATCATGGCAAGATGTTCATTAATTTCTTTATGCTCTGGACAGAACTAAAGGGTTCAGACACAAGGGTTCAGACATTAGTTTCTTTGCTTATTTTTTCTTCTCATTGCACTAAGGGTCAGTCAAAACCTCTGGTTTCTAATTGGAGATCCATTTTGCTGCTTTCACTGCTATCTCCCATTCCAGCAGGAGCAAACAGCTACAGCTGGGCCTGAGTTCCCACTAATGCTATTGCCTGCTTACCTTCTTTTGGGGTGGCAACTAATTCTATTTTGGAGGCAGCCACTTGGAGTTCAGTGCATACCCTCTCATTGGCATTACCACTACATTGTGTGCTGCTTCCTCAGCTGGCATTGCCACTGCTGTGTTGCAGGGGTTGTCTGGCAGCTCCTATACAATTGTAGTTTATATTGTTAGCCTTGCTTCTGCTGTGGGATTTGTAGGGATTCTTAGAGATGCTGCAATGTGAGATTACCGCCCATGAAGTACAGTTTGTACCTGTTTGAATGGTCCATAGATGTTGTTGTACAAAACTGTACTTTTCAGGCTGTCAACCCCAAGAGTGTAGCAGCATGACCCTAACTTTGCCACATTTGAAGGTATGGTACTGCAACCAAGCCTAATAACAGGATTATGGTTAATCCAAGGGCCACATGCCTGGCAAAGCATTGTAATCACACAACTATGTTATGGCACACTATCAGGGGCTATGTTACCTTAGGGGACCTATGTAAACGTGACATGTTACATTTCACCATCTGTCATGACACTGCCTAAAGATACACACAAGCATGACTATATTACTAATGGCATTATCAATGTCTGCTGATGAGATGTGGAAACTGTCCCCACCCCTGTACTCTAGTGCCACACGAACACAATGTGTGAGAGATGTGACTGTATTACAAACCTTAATTCCATGGTGTCTCACACACCATTTGGTACATATGGCAATGAACATTTTGCCAACATGCACAGCTCATCTTCTGCTCCGCCCACACCCACAGCACACACATCTGCAAGTCTGGAGCTCCTTACCAGACACATTCTCAAACAACATGCACCTCAGAAAACCATATGCAACGGGGGTGGGGGGGGGGGTGGCCAGCATGCCTTTAGTTACTTTTTTCTGTCAGGATTTTATTCATTTTATCACTAAAATATTGGATGAACAAAGTTATACTGGATCACTTTATTGTCTGGAACTATAAGAAGTGAAAATTCTAACTGGAATAGTTCATTTAACAGTTTTTCTGCTGTCAGAAGTTATTCAAACAGCATTAACTGTGAGTCACTAGAAGACTTCTCTTCAAGAAAATTCAGTGAAGAAGGATCTACAAACAATCATTTCAAGTATCCAAGATATATCTACAAAGATGGATAACTTAGAATAAGTTATGGATAATATGAAGAAAGAAAATAGACAAATAGACTTGTTGAGGGAAATCATAACAAAACATACACATCAAATAACAACAATATAAGAAACTGTGAATGAACTAGATGGAAGACAAATAGAAAATGAACACCAGGTTGATTTACTTTTAAAGCAAAATAATTTACTACTTGATAAAACAGAGGATTTGGAAAGCAGACAAAGAAGAAACAACATAAGGATCTATGGTGTACCTGAAAAGATGGAAGGTAATAATCTAGTTCATCTTTAAATGAATGGTTTCCTAGAGCTCTGAATTTACCTGAGTCTCTATCATTTGGTATAGAAAGGGCTCACAGATGGCTCACAGATCTTTATCAAATATTCCAGTCTCAAAAAACCCTTTTGCTGCAAGATCTATAATTGTTAAATTCCTGTCATCTCAGGACAAAGATTTGATACTTAGAGCAGCCTGGTCGGAAACACCAATTCAGATAGAAGGGAAAAACATCAGGTTTGATAATGATTGTACCACTACAGTAATTACAAAAAGAAAAGCGTGTGCTTCTCTCATCAAAATCCCAAGAAAGCAGCTATCAAAGCACAGATTATCTTCCCTGCTAGAATTAAAATCACACTAACAGAAGGAAAAAGACTCTTTAACACCTTAGGAAAAGCTAGAGACTCCCCAGACTCTGGAACAGACTGCCCATACATGTCAAGCAGAGCACCTCTTTGGCCCTCTTCAAAAGGAACCTTGACGATTGGATGGGAGAAAGGAAATTCACCTGGGGGATCACGTCAGTCACCCTGCTAGACAGGGGTCCAGGAAGTAAATAGTGTGGGAAGAAATAGCCAGGGAATTGTTATGGCTAGGCTTGTATAGGCCCTAGGGCTGATAGCCTAGTACTAACCTATGAACCTATGAACCTATAGACTTTGTTAAAAATAGAAATCTGTTAGATAAGGTGGAAGATATGGAAATTTCTCTCCCCAGTCTGAAGAGGTAAGCTACTAGAAATACCCCAAATAGTAAAGAAAAAAGCAACAAGAAATCTAGAAACAAGTAAGACTATATCAGACATGAAACTGTTCTAATTTAAATCACTTCAGAACCACATGTATAAATTATGGTTTACCAACATAATGTTGAATTTCATAATGTCTAATAGTCCTTTGGTTGAAAAATAACATCTCAACCCAAAATATTGAATTATCAAAATGTCTACAATCATTTCATTGAAAAAGCAATGAGATCAACCCTACTAATTTGCAGGGGGGCTTCGCACCCTCCTACTTAAATATATCAACTCTGAGATCACACTACAGTGCAGAAATGGGCAAATTCAATACTTTCAACATTGTGTGTTTAGACTAATTTTATTTCAACATTGTGATCATGACGTTTAGCATTCAACATTATGTTGGTAAACCATAAATTACAACTAAGGTAAGCTGCTCTTTTCACTCCTCTCACTTCATATTCTATCTTCTCCCCCTTTTTTATAATAGGTACTTTTCCGTTATCGAGGCAACACTTCGAATGTCATTAGAACATTATTTTATAGGTATAGCGGCATGGATGCCTGTTGCCCATTACCCTGGTTAAGTGTGTATTTGAACATGATTCAGTTCTGAGAAGAAGTATGGAACTGTAATGTCTACCATTATAGACCCACTGTACTATTTGGTACTTTACAAGAAAATAAATTTAAAAAGCCCTATATTCCCACATCATAACCAAAAAATGGAACAATATCCCCACCAATATAACCTCCACAACAACAAATGCAAACTTCAAACAATCACTCAAATCTCATCTAAGAACAACTTGGATTTGCCCATGTTTCACATGACAATCCCTATACCTTTCTTCTATCTTCTGTCAATCTACGCCAGTCTAAATATCACACTATATCTATGCACATTGAAACACTGACTCATCACATATCATATTGTTCTTTCTGCTCCCTTCTATACATACTTACTACATCTGTAAGCAGTTCTTACTACCTTTGTAAAACTATTCAAACTGTACCTTTTGTCCTGCAAAATCCTGGTAACTACTGGAAGCCAAACTCTGAAAAATACCTGTTTAACCCATTTACTGAACCCTTGTACTATTACTCAAAACTGTATCTTAGTCTTGCACTGCAAGTTTAACTATAGTTAACAAAGTAAAAGTAAGTCTGCTTGTAAATACATTTTTCACTACTACCCTGTTTTGTATGAATATCTCAGATTGTATAAATGTATGTATATCTGTAATTGTATAAATGTCTTCTTAATTGTGGAGCTTTTCTCCCCGGGCCTTCACTGAAAATGGACCTGGTCCAGCTGAATTTTCCCGGTTAACAAATGTAAAATAAAAAATAAAATAAATAAATAAAGGTATTTTACAAATGACAAGGCAAAAATATGAGGCCAAATCACGGCCAGTTGATATCCATGATTCACGGAGTACACAGCTATAAAGTAAGTCAAGTGTTGCTAGTAACGTCTTTGTCCAACACGTGCCCCTCGCCAGCAAATCTGACGGTAACAGCAGTCTGCAAATGTTACACAAACTGAAATAGAAATGAACTTACTGCAAAGTGAAGGCACATTTCCCAGCATTCTCAAGCAATTTTTTTTTTGGGGGGGGGGGTTTGAGTAGGTCAGAACCCATGGTAGATTTGTGGGATACTGACATAACGTCTACAAGAACGCACACAAGCAATGATATTATAATATCAAAATTGCAGGTGCAAACACAGTAGAACCACTTTATATATTTCTATAGCGGCAACATTTCAAATGCTTGCTATGCCACAAAACCCTGTCCACAATATCCTAAACAGTTGTTTATAACAAAAGGGAGCCAACCATTTAAAAAATATATTAGTATGACTAGATCATACTATAATACATTAACTCAATTATTTATACTGCCTTAATTTATAAATTATAGTTCCTTCTTTATTTATTTGTTTTCATTAAACCAAGATATATAGGAATGTTATATGCAATACATATATTAGTTTATTAGTCATACTGACTTGTAAAATGAATCAGTGGGTTTATAGTGGTGTGTGATTAGATGCATATTAGTACAAATCTGATGCTTTATATAATAATAATAGATGGGAAAATATAGTAAGAGAGAAGAGTCCTTTAGTTACACTTCTCTTTCTGTACAAGTTTTTGGTTACTAAGTAACAGTAAACAGAATGAAATATAGAAGTTTATTTTTTTGTATTGAGATAATGCTTTAATTATTTGGGTAAAAGGAGTGGTGACATACATTGATGTGGTTAGCTTATTTTATGTAAGTTTGAAGTTTTAAAGGAATTTAAGGTACTTATGTATTATCGCAAGCACATTGTCGCGGTTGCGAAAATAGTATACTTCAAGTCAAAGGAGGTCATGCAACACTGTAAAGTGTTATTGAAAGTCCTTATTGCTCAGTAAAAAATGTGGATTACCTTCAGGAAGACCAGCAAATTAAAAAAATCCTCTTCCTGATTTGCATGCATTACAGATACATGGAAAAATTGTCATGGTTGTTTTGATTTCTGAAGATTGTAAACAGGGTGTAAGAGCAAGTTTAACACAGTGGCCCTATATTGTGTGGGTCAAATTTAACAAATGTGATTTATTGTTAAAGAAACTCATAGCAGAAGGGATGAAAGACTTCACAAAAAGTAACCATGCTGACTCATCAACGAGTACTGCTGTCAGTAAATAATGGCATGCGTTCCTTTTCAGACTTCATCTCCTTGAAGAACTGCACCCCAAGGAAAGTGTGTGCGGCTGTTACTTTTTCACTGCATCCTTTCTTTCCTGGTCTCTATTAATGTTGGTATGTTGAATTAGATTCCTGCCATCTGATTTATGGTCAGCCTTGCTTGAGGTACACAGTAAAGGTGAAAGGAGAAAAAAAATAACGGGAAGAATGCTGGCAGCTTTGCAAGTTGCTTGTGATGATGGGTAATGGCAGCAGTGCTACCTCGCATATGATTACATTCTGTAACTGCAAACAGAAACTCCCTGTGTATATGTACAGCTTAGTGTGCTACTGATAGATAAGCAATGTAATGCGACAGTAGAAAACACTTTGAGGAGCATTTCTGAGTCTTAAATGCCCTTGATTGACTTGTAGTATGCCAATTTCATGACCATACAAATGTGGTTGCGATAATACGTAAGTACCAAATTTAATATGTTTCTGCTTTTTTTTAATACGATTGATGCCCTCCGAGTATGTCCAAGATCATTTCAAATTGTATGAGGCAGCTACCTCACAGTTAGATTTCCTGCTGGAATGTTAAGAAAACTTAAAAACTTCATTTGAATGTCTTCATGAGCCTATGCAATGCTTGCAAAGTAAGCAAAATATGATCGTTGCAAAGTTCTGAATGATAACTGATGTGACCTTTGAACTTGATGCACTTCCTGATGTATGTGGCTCGTACAAGCTCGTACAAGCCGAAATAGAAGCAATACATCTTAAAAAGAAGTAAACACATACTTTTTATTCATCTTTAGCTGTTTAAAATGATTACTAAATAATTTTTCAGAATTGGAAAGAAGCTGTGCAATGTTATTTTATATAGCATTGCTATAATTAACATGTACTGCGGTGGTGGTGCTGCGGTAGCATTGTTGCCTCACAGTAAGACGTCCTGTTCGATTCTCAGCTAGAGCATCTTCTGTGTGGAGACATGCGTGAATGGGCGTACCTTCATTGAAAATTGTGCGTCAGGGCCGGCAACTTGGCACGTAAAAATCTACTGCCAATCATTAGCGGACCGGAGTTCCGCTGTGGCAACCCCTAACTGGGAAAAGCCAAAAGATACAAAAAAATTGTTATAATTAACATCACGAACATCTGTAGTACTGACACCCTTGCTCATAGAAGTTGGCATTTCAAACTCAAGATTAAGCACTGACTGTCCTGTGTCAGACTAATAAGCCCTTGAACATGCAGCATTGTATTATTACATATGAATAGTACTTTTCTTTTATGTTTATGTCTAAGAAATATGTTTATATAGCCATTACACAGGACTGGATGCTTCAGAGCAATTTTCATTAGATATTACTCACTGACATGACACTCTGCTAATTGTTTTGCTGCAAACCAAAATGATACTAGAGCTGAATTTCTTTACCTGAATCATTTGATGCTAAAAAAGGGTAATGCAAATGAATATATAAACTCTTATATTTGCTGAAATTAAATGATATATGTATATGTGTTTTTTTTTACATAATAATGTTGATATATAAGGTAATATAGCAATAACTCATGCCTGGGTGTGGGTAATGCTGGATTTACCCATGGTTGGTGTAGTTTGGGCATGAGGGCGAAGCCCGAGTGGCCAAACAAAGTCAACTGTGGGTAAATCCAGCATTACCCAGACCCAGAAGTGGGTTATTGCTATTATACAATGACATTATTTAAGAAAAAAAATAATTACTTTTCTTAAATAATGGCATTGTATAATGCCTCCTTGCTGCCCTTCCGCAGCTGTCTGGCATTCTGTGGCAGTTCTGATGTACTGCGCATGCATATATTTATGCAGTACATCAGAGCTGTGGGCAATTATTTTTTTCTTAAATAATGTCATTGTATGGTAGTTTTTGTTAGTTTGTAAATAGGTTTAAAATGGGTCTGTAACATAATATTTGCTTTTATGACATTATACCAAAATTAATGAATATAAATGCATTTCTTTAAATGTAAATGGACTTAACAACCCTATTAAGAGAGGATGTTTAAATGAATATTTAAAAATAAATAAAGTAGACATAGTCTTTTTACAAGCAACACATCTTATAAAGAAAGACATAAAGAAAACAAAGTTTTAAAGACTACAACAGTCTTCTGGTGTCACATTTCCATGTTAAAAGAAGAGGTAATATGATATTGTGGTCAAAATCTCTAGCACCCCCTAAAATAGTAGACTCATATTCAAATAAAAATGGAATGTTGAGCTTGGTTGTAATAAAATTAACAATAAATGCTTAACACTGGTTAATATTTATTGGATTCCTGGTAATAGTGCTAAAATAACTAGAAAATATCTAGAACTAATAACCATAATGTTAAAGGGGGAAAACATTTTAGCAGATGATTTCAATTGTATCTTATAAAAAAAAAGATACTACTAAAAATGGAAAATGTCTGATTACAGCTGCTGCTAAGAAACTGAATAATTATCTTGACACCACCAATTTGAAAAACATTTATGAGTTAAAAGATTTAAATTCTTTAACTTATACACACTATTCATATAGGTTTGGGACACAAACTACTATTAAAAAAGTCTTCATTTCTGATAGAATATTCTCCAAAATTCAAGATGTCTCAGTCATTGCTTGTCCATTGTCTGACCACAATGCAATAGTGTTTAATATTAATTTTAATTTGAATAACCTGGTGTTTTGGCAAAGAATCCCAGCATACATAATTAAAATAAATGGATTTAAGAAGTGATTGTTAAAAGAACTAAGTCTGTTTCTGGAAAATAACGAGAATAGTATATCCTCCAAAACTATAATATGTGACGCTTTGAAAGCATATCTTTATGGAAGAATTAAAGCTTGGTACATAAATAAAAGAAATCAATGGGATAAAGATTTATTAAATCTCCAAACAAAAATAAACAACTTAAAATGCCAACTTAAAACGAAAGACATAAACACAAATGCAGAATTAAAACAACTTAATTTGAAATATGTTGAAATACTAAATCATAAAGTAGCAATAAATTTGGAGAAACTAAAAATGCAATCATATTCAGTAAATTCAAAGAGTCTACATAGATTAGCTGTAAAGTCTAAAGGGATTAAAAATAGAAATTATATTAATTAAATCTATAAAGTAAATAACAAAACTAAAATTGCCTTAGATTTAGAAGACATTCTAGAGATTTTTAAAAAATATTATGATGAAATAAATAAAGATAATACCTTTCCAATTAATGTTGATCTAAGAGATAAAGTTCTTAAAGAAAAAATGTAAACAAAAAATTAACAAAAGAGCAAAATGCAAAATTAAACAAACCAATATCATTTAAAGAAATAAAAGACCAAATTAAAAGTCTCAAAAATAATAAATCACCAGGAATAGATGGAATAATACCAGAAATATATAAATTAATACCAGATAATACACTGAAAAATCTTGCTACAAGCCTTCGAAGAAGTTAGAAATAATCTAAGTAGTTTCTCTTCATGGAAAAATGCCATGATTTTTCCGATATTAAAACAAGACAAAAAACCAAAACATTCTTCTTCTTATCTCCCTATATCCTTTTAAATGTAGATTATAAAATATTTTTGTCCATTTTTGCTAAAAGATTAAACCAGTTTCTAACAACTTTAATAGATGAGGATCAAATGGGTTTTATTTTAAATAGAAAAGTTCAAGATAATGTTATAATATTGATCTCATTAATAGACTTGGCAAATAAGGAAAAGAAAGAACTTTTGATCATTAGCTTGGACATTGGATAAACATTTGATTCTGTTAACTGGTTGTATCTTTTTGAAGTCCTTAAAGAATATAAATTTCCCCCTGCTTTTATTAACTTAATAACTAGAATCTATGAAAACTCAATTTCTTATGTTAAAATAGGTGCTTATCTTTCAGGACCTTTACAAATAATGAAAGGTACAAAACAAGTATGTCCATTGTCTCCTCTTTTATTTGCTTTATCAATTGAACCATTAACTAACTTAATAAGAGCAAATTCTAGAATAAAAGTTTTTTCAGTAAGTGAAAACTATTGCTTAAAGTTACACCTCTTTGTTGATGATATCTTGTTGACCATTGGAGATATAGATACATACTCTTTAAAATGGAAAATTATTCATAAATCTCTATTAATCTCTAGCTTTATAATAGAAGCAGAAAATATGCTTTTCTGATACAGCTAAAATATCAATATTCTTAGAAGATGTAATATTCAATAACAAAAAAAAAAACATGAAACTTACCTCTATTCTTAATTATATAATACATAACTTCAAAAAAATGAACAAGAATTACTTAAATAAAAATACACTGTTTTAATGTTTCCAATAGCATTTACTAAAGGTTGTTTAGATTCCTTTAATTTATCAAAATTAAAAATAATGAAAAATAATGGATTAAACTATTGGTATACAATTTTGAATAATAATAAGATGTATGACTCAAGCCAACTTTTGGCAAGATATAACCTAAAGCAAGATAATTGGTTAAACAAACAAATATTTAGAGAATTTCTTGCAAACTAATTAAAATCTAATCTAAATACTAATTCCATAATAATTCCTAAGATATTACTCTTTTATAAAAATTAACTCACTGAATAGCTCTAAGTTTATTTCTATATCTATGATTTATAAAACATTGAGAGATGAAAAATGTTCCTCAGAGGACATCCTTTGGAGCTATTCAACTAAAATTAACAATAAACATTTTTCTGAAACTGAAAAATCTTTAGTTTTCAAATCTATAAACAATTATTCTTCTTTGTATTGGAAAATCATTACATGGAAGTTCCTCCATAGAAGTTTCTTAACCTCACATAAAATAGCCTTAGTGTATAAGAAAGGGACAATTAAGTGTTGGAGATGCCAAGAAACTCTAGATTCTGCCAGGATACACATGTTCTTAAAATGTTCAATGGTAATACCATTCTGGTCAAAATTGAAAGATTTTACTAAAGTATTGTGGTCAGATAACTGTGAAACATCTGATTCATTAATCTTGTTTAATGCACCAACACTAGACTCAATTCCAAAAACACAAACACATCTTTTATGGTTACTTCTTGCAGTTTCAAGAAAAATGTTTACAATAAATTGGAAATGTCAGAATCACCTCTCATTTCTAGATTTTATTTCCTTAGCTAAAATTACATGTAATAGGGAATTACAGAGTATATCAGAACACCAAATATCACTCATAAAAAACTGTCATGGTTGAAATTGAAAGATCTTTTAGATAAATATTAATTTAAAAAATTAATTTCTTATAGTTATGGACCTTGTATATAGTTTTGTTTTGGATTTGTTGAGTTTTAATTTTGCTAATTCTTATTGTTATTATTGAATGTATATTCATTGTATAATTCAAGTTAATTTAAAACTCAATAAAAAATATTTTGAAAAAAAAATAAGAAAACCATATGCAAGCTCAGTACAAATAATCATACCTCTGGAGACCACAGTACACATAATAGCTCATGCACCACCATCTCGCTGGTCAAATGTCTGAGGCAAACCACAAAATCAAACCTATTATTCATAGGTGATTTCAATGTGAGACACATTGATGTCCATGTCACCAGGCTACATATGGGAAAGGTCACAGTTAGCTGTCTGTGGGTTGACACAATACGCCATACCACACATTGGCGCAAGTCAAGGAATATCTGGTAACATAATGCTGACATCATAGTTCCTGTAGGTGTGTATGACTCAGGACATACGTCACTGGACTATATGCAGACACATGACTGAGCTTAGACACTCTGTGTCTCTCGTGAGTATGCCCATAGCTTTCAGCTGCATTTGACCCTCACCTAGGATGATGGCTCAGTACACACAGACAGTGATGGACATCAATAATTGCTTTAGCATGTGATGTCATTGTAATGGGATCCACTACATGTCTGTCTGGGATGACTTGCTCAACACACTTCAATAGTCTGCCAGAGGTGGTCTTCATCTGTCACTACTTGGATGTTGAATACTAGCCAAGGCTGCTGACACCCCCACAGTGCATCTTATAGGCACTTTCTGGAGGGATAACTTTCCAGTGAGAATGCCGTCTTCATACAACATCACAGTTATGCTGCTACACACTAGGAATGGCAACACTAAACCCCACTCTGTGGAAGGTGTCCCCACCATGGAACATGCAGACATTTGTGCAGCCACAGACACCTGGTTCAATGTTGTGGACAGTACCACAGCCATACCACACTACACATCCTTCCACATGTGCAGACCTCAACCTGACAGTGTGCAAGGTAATGTAGGTAATGTATACATATTCATTAAGGATAGATACACATGCAGATTGGTGAAACATTGTGACCTCCCAGAGACACTGCAGGTGCTATTCAAGGCTGGAAGGGCACCTAATCAAGCCATTGCCAGCTACAAGAGCAGCTCCATTAATCCAGACTCCCTTTGTGCTTATTTGAATGTACTTGTGTCTATCAAGATACAACAGTACACCATGGTTTGGGGTGACATTAAGTAACCACCAACTGTGTTGGCTAGTCGTGCTAAAGCTCACTTGCCCAAAGTTTAGTTCACATCCTTAACTACAATGCCCTGGACCAGTGGTGTAACATCCCCACAACAGAAGCCAATGTAGTGAATCAGGTGTTTGTCAATATAGGTGACCACTGTAGCCCCTCCACTATGAAGTCCTCCCTGGTGAGATCTATTTATTTATTTATTTATTTATTTATTGAAAGGGATAATTGGCTAGGTTTAAAATGGCTCACAAGGGCAGTTAGCCTAGTACTAATCTATGAACCTATGAACCTATGAAATGTGTTTATTGGGAAAGTCTGCTGGGCCAAGCTAGCCCATTTTCAGTGGAGGTCTGGGGAGAAAAGCTCCAGTGTAAAAAAAAATACATAATATGTGATGCATGAAATTACAAAAAAAAGTTTACAAAATTACATAAAATGAAATATAACTGATTAAAACAATGTATAAACAGAAAAGTAGACATAGTAATAGTACAGAGGCACAATAATAGCTTGAAAATAGTACAGTGCTTTGAATTAAACAGTTAAATATAGAAAAAGGCATATAATTTGAGGCAATACTTAGATCAGTGGTTTGAATTAAACAGTTATATATAGAAAAAAGTATATAATTTGAGGCAATATTTAGATCAAGCAGTAAAAAATATGAGTGTAAGTTAATGAGTGAAGGGGAAGAGTCAAAGTTAAAGAATAATAAGAAGATAAGATAGAAAGAAGATTAGTAAAGTAGAAGGAAAGTAGAAATGGGGAGGGAAAGGTGGGGAAAGGAGTGAAGAGGTAAGTGTATATCAATAGGGGGTGTTCGGTAGACGTTTGTTAGGGATTTAAGATAAAAATGAATCATGAGGAAAAGCTGGATATAGACAGATTCAAGGTTTAAATAGTACATTAAGTTTAAGTAATGGCTGAGGTAGAAATTGAACAGTTACATATCCACTTGCAGAAGAAATGATTGTTAACTACACTTTTAAAGTTAGAAGGTATTGGTTGTAAGCAGATAGATGCTGGAAGGTTATTCCATATTTTGGAAATTATCCAGAAAAATAATTTCCCTGCAGGTAGTTTGGGTTTGTGTATTTGGAGAAGATATTGGTGTTCAGACTGTAGAGGCTGAGGTGGTTTGTAAAAGATGAATAGGGAGCTGAGTGCAGGACACTCATGAGGCTTATATATCAGTATATGAGTGGTTGTGAGCTGGAGGAAGAGTAGGCAGTGGGGGAGTTAATGCCATTGTAAGTGTTTTAGGGCGATACAGTGATGAATAGAATGGTGACTATTTGTGGCAAATTTAGCAATCTTATTATAGCATTTTCTAATATAGCCTTCAGGGAAGACTGCAGGTTAGTTAATAAAGGAGCACCATATGTTAGTGAAGGCAGAAGGTAAGATAGTGCTAATGCTTGTTTAGAAAGGAGGGAGAGGAACTTGTTATGTCTGTAGAGTAGCCCCAGTTTTTTGTGGGTCTTGTTTATATTGCTTTGAGTATGAAGATCGAATCTGAGGTTTTCATCAATAATTACTCACAATAGTTTAGTGTGGGTTACTAACTCAATTTTGGTGGAGTTAAGAGAGAATATTTTAAAATCAGCTTTATTAATGAATGAATTTCTTTTGGGAGTAAAGATCGTATGTTTTTTTTTTGTAGGATTTAGCAAAAGGTGATTTTTGTGAAGTCGGGTTTCTACAGTGGAAAATGCAGCTTGGGTGATTTGGTTTAGTATGTTAGAGCTGTGAGCAGAGCAGACTATAGTGGAATCATCTGCAAACTGGACTAGGCAGCCCTGCTGGATAGCTTGGCAGAGATTGTTAATAAAAATGTTAAACAGTAGAGGTCCTAAAATTGAGCCTTGGAGTACACCTGTCCAATTGTGAAGGTAAGGGGAAATGGAGTTCTGCCATTTAACAGCATGCTGTCTGCTAGAGAGATAGCTTTTGAACTAGTTAAGTGACCAGGGAGATAGGCCAATACTGGAGAGCTAATGGAGAAGGATAGAGTAATAGATAATTTCAAATGCTTTTGATAAGTCCGAGAAAAGGGCTGATGCAATGTTTCCTGAGTCTCAGGCTTTGCTAACTCTGTCTAAGAAGGTAGTCTAAGAGTTGTTTTTGAACACACTTTTCTAGAATTTTTGAAATGGGGAAAGTATAGCAATGGGTCAGAAATTGGAGATATCAGTGGAGAGGCCACCTTTATGAAGTGGTAATATTATAGCTTTTTTCCACAGGCCAAGGACATAAGATTCCAGGATGGATCTATTTATCAGAATGCTAATGGGATTGGCCACTGAGTCTGCAGTGAGTTTTAAAAATTTGGCAGGAATTCTGTCAGTAGAGTTGGAGCAGGGCTTTAATTTTAGAATTAAATTTTAGAAGATGTTTTTTGATATAAGAGGTAGGGATAGGAGAGAAATTGAAATGTGGTTGAGAAGCCAGTTGTATGCTGTTTGGTAAGGGAATGTCAGTGGATTGAGAGGGATGATAAGTAGTATATGAATTGTTGGGAAAGTTCTGACTTAGTGTATGAGATGGAGAAGAAGTGTTGTTTGGGAGAGGAAGGAAAAATGTAGAGGTAATATTGACAATTGTGTCAATGAAATAGGAGTTAAAGATACTTGCTATTTTTTCAGGATGCTTGTCAGGGTGTGGGCAGAGATTGGGTTTGGTGCCAGGGTTCAGGAAATTATTGACAGAAGACCAAAATATTTTGGGATTACTTTCTCTATTAGATTGCTGGTTTCAGAAGTAGTACTGTTTGTCTTTAGAGCTGAGTTTCTTAGCTTGGTTACAAAGCTGTTTATAATGCATAAGGTCAGATGTATTCTTAGATTTAAACCAAACTTTTCATGCTTTGTCCCTATTTGTCATGATTTCTTTTGTAGCTTTTGTTAGCCAGGGAGCATTACTAGTTTTAGTTATTTTAGTTTTTGAAGGGACTAGGCTATCTAATACTTTTTGAAAAGTACTATTAAAGTGGAGTAAAGCATCTTCCAAAGGGAGAGTTTTAACGATACTCCAGTTAATGCTTTTCAGGATGCTTTTAAATGTGATGGGATTAAATTTAGTAAGATTTTGGACTAGTTTAATATTATGTTTTTTTTTCGGATGGCTGAGCAGGGTCGGATAGTATAAGCAGGGAGATGGTCACTAACAGAATTGGACATAGTGCCAGAAGTTATGAATTTGGAAGGATCTAAGACTAGAATTTAGTCTAGGATGGCTCCTTCATTGGTTTTATTCTTGTACCTAGTACCAGTAGTGATAAGTTGGGTGAAGTGAAATAGGTTTATGCTGCCAGATGACTGATTGGAAGAGACAGAGGACCAATCAATATTCATGTCCCCAAGGATAATTGTTTCAGTTTTTATAGTGTAGGAGAGACAAGATAGACTATCTTCTTGAACTGGAATGTTATTTCCTGGTGGGATGTATAAGACAATGCTAAAAAGTTTTTTGGGTGATTAATTTCAAGAAAGGAGATCAATATCTCAGTATTTTGGAACTGTGGGATGTGACCTTTGTATGGAGAAATATTGAGGGAGTTGGGATAAATAATGGCCACACCACCTCCTTTTCTCTCTGGTCTGTCTGCCCTAATAATACTAAAGTTAGGAGGGAGAATCTTAGAGTATTGAATCGAGGATTTTAACCAGGTTTCTGTGGCTGCTAGGATGTCAGTTTTGCTTTGGGAGAGCCAGGCATGCAATTCAGAGGTTTTGTTACAGATACTAAGGAAATTAAGAGTTGTTATGTGAAATGATTTAGAACATTTGGTGAAATTTGAGTTTGTGAGGTTGTAAGAGTTAGAGCACTCTGGATTGGGGTGGATGTTGCCAGAGCAGGTAAGGCTGGAAAAGGATGTGAGAAGAATGGAGGAGGAGATAAGAAAGTTTAGAGATGATGTAGTGATGAGAGTGAAAGTGGGAGTTAAATAAATAATGTAAGGTGCAGATTGAAGGGAGCAAGTGTATATTAGCACAGAGAATAAGATTTGTGACCACAGCTCAGTCTCATTAAAACTAAGTTTCAAACCTACACCCCCTCCTCTTGCAGAAAATACAGTAATAAACATCAACAAAGCAATTTATTACCTCCTATGGGATGGTTTACATAGCTTGACTGCACCTCCCCCCTCAGATGGGACAGTATATATATATATGCAGAGCTCTACACCACTGCTTTATGCAAGCACCAGTACAACTGTATAGACATGGCTGTACCTGACAGGAGGAGCCCAAGCTCCTCATGGCACAACAAACCTGCCTGGTGGGCAGCTGCCATTAGCAGGCTGGACAATAAGAGGTTGGAATTGCTGTGTGACAGAGTAAAGGTGTCCCCTAAAATGGAGGCACACCCTCCTTAGCTAAAACAAACACATAGTGTTGTTGTGATATCATGCAGAAACAGCATGTGACAAAATTAGCCTCGCCCACAAAGGACAACCAGGATGCACAGTGTAGTTATATGTGTAACCTTAGAGGGAAGGCCCAGATTGTCGGTGAACTCGTAATTAATGATAACACATATGAGTCTGTACTCATAGTTAACCTATTGTCCCACAGGTTTTGAGTCAACTTCACTCCCCTGTCTCAACTACGTGCCACATGACATCCCTACAACCTGTCTCATACCTTCTATATCTACAGACCAGGTCATAACTGGCCTCTATATGGAGAATACATAACATCTATTGGACATGCTAACACCCCAGGCTGCATCCTACATGGGATTCAACAAGGATTACTAACACCACTGCAAACTTCTTGCAATCATTCTGTAACCACTGGCTGCATCCCTGCTGACTGGACAATGCCAAGTTTTATCCCCTTGAACAGAGGGGGTGCATCCACTGACCACTGCAACTATAAACTTAATTGTCTGAGTAGCCATATCTGTAAACCCATGGGGCAAATCATCATGGAGATGATCAGCAAAGATATAGGTAATCTACAAATAGTTGACCATACACAGTTTGGATTTCTGAAGGGAAGATCATGGCTGATAAACCTGTTGGACATGTCTGAGGCAGTCACCAAGGACCTGGATGAGGAGACATCAAGGCATACAACCCCCTGGACTTAACCAAGCCATGTGACTGTATCCCCCACTCAGGCATCATTGACAAAATTACCCAATTAGGCATCAATGGTAATATCATTATAGGGGTCACTAAGTGGCTCACTGATGGAACACATACTCAAAATAGGGGAATCCACCTCCAATAGCTAATCTGTAACCAACAATATTCAACAGGTCTCATTCTTGGGTTTTCTACTGCTTGGACTCCATTTAATCATGGTACAAAACCAAACTGAATGTCTGTGGCTGACAACATTGGCTGATGCCTGCAAACTGTGAGCAGTTATAGAATCCGTGAGTTATGTCAATAT